>NW_015150981.1:272766-283544 GCF_000732505.1 Cyprinodon variegatus | reverse complement strand
CAGTTTTGCCCCCGCTGTATTTTTAAATACGCAGTAGAGGTATTTAAAGGTAGTAGAGGACATGTACCTGTATATAAAAAACGCGCCCTATAGTCCGGTGCGCCTTATGTGTGTGTTAAATACAGAAATGGGACACATAACTGAGACTGCGCCTTTTAGTCCGGTGCGCCTTATGGTCGTGAAAATACGGTATAAGTATATAAATGATGCAAACAGCAAAGGAAAATGCTGCAGGTCACAAAATAACTGCAAGTTGAAAAAGCTGCAAACTAGTTCCAGATAAGAAAAGTGCTTTACACCACTAGGGAGAGATGATTATTAACTGATATAGGACCAGAAAACAAAACAGATACTAATACAGATCAGTGTCAGTGGACCAGGCCCTTAGTATAAAACATACATGGGATTCTGGCCCAGACCAGGAAAGAAAGAAAAGGTAAATTCTGATTTGAACTTTTTTTGGGGTTTGTGGTCATCCCCCCTTAGTGATCTGGAGCAATTCTATTATCCAGAGCTAGTTTGTACATTTTCTTAGGATGCAGTTGTTAATAGCATTTGTTTTACGTATTAGCATCATTTGTGTTTGCAGACATTTGCGAGATTTGCAGGGAGTTTGGTTTTCTCCACTTTTTGTGATTGCAGCATTTTCCTCTGTTTTTGTGTTAATCTAGTTTTGTTTTCTAGTGTTATTTGTATTTGCAGTAGTTTTTTGCATTTGCTGTGCATTTATCTATTTGTATATGTATTTGGACCTGGAGGCCAGGAAAGGATACCTATAAAACAGCTTTCAGTGAAGCTAAAAAGCAGCTGTGCAGGTTGGAAACAGCTCTTTCAAAAGCTTCTAGATCAGTATCAGATTAAAGTGAATTCAGTTTTATTCTTTTTTTTTGCAGCAGATGAATATTCCATCTCTAATTATATGCATAAAAATCGATGAGGATGATGGTTGTGTCACTTGATACAAGTGAAAACTCAGCTTCTTTATTTTCTATTCCAAAAGAGAAATTTAAAGGCAATAACCTTAGACCATTCTGTTGCAGACTGACTGTCATTAATGGTGGACTTAAGTTTGACTGGTCACAATTAAACCTTAGCCTTGGATAAATTGCAGTAAAAATGGCATCTAAAATTGATTTAGTCTGAATCGAACATCTTTCTAATAAACAAAGTAAAATGTACTTTGTACAGCAGAACTGGCTGTTCTGTGGATTTGCTCAATCACTACCATACTTTGGTTTGACTAAAGCCAGGCTGCAGCCTCCGCTTCATTTATTGCTGTGTTGAAGTCGCAATAATCATTTATCATTCTTTTGTTTCACAGAGCTCAGATACCAAACAAGCAAATGGCTAAAATGTTGTTTCACAAAATCAACTCAACCCTATTTATTCATAGACTCCGCTTCTTCATGTTAAATATAACTATGCTGATGCTGTGTATAGACTGCAGGCCTCTCACCATGAATTCATCCTTGGCAGATATGCCTCTGCCACAGTATCTTACTGCTTGTTATCACTTCCTACCCTGCTTCCTAGAGCTTGGCATGTGTAATTATCGGGACGTTATTATGGCCAAGTTTATAGGAGAAAAACATGGTACCAGGGTCTTATCACCCAAAACACACTCAGACAAAAATGACCTCATTTGTCATTTTGACAGTTTGTTTTGACAGTGTATTAAAAGCAAGATTTGTGTTCTATTCTTAATCTACCAAATTAAACTGAACCCCACACAAAGCCATTCCTAGGTTTAGACCAGAAAATCAGTCAGCCTTTTTATGGTGTATAGTAGCCTTCACACGACTGACACCTTTGTACTTTAAAACTTTTCAGGGGCAGAGGAAACTAAGTAGAACTGAGGGGAAACAAAGACTTATATCCTGTTTTCTCCTTTCCAGAACTCATGAAGTCACTGTTGAAAAGGCAAGCTGTGTTTGACTCTCTGTTTGGCTACTGTTTCTGTCGAGGTTAAGCTGGTGTGTGTGATCCTGAGCAGAACACGCTCATTTCCGTTGGTGTAACATGTTGCCATAGAGAAAAATAAGGGAACAGAGTGCCTCAGAGCCTCAGAAGGAGCAAGAAAGACATGATACAATGGTGTTGGAATTGGCAGACACGAGTGGGTTTGGAGTTTTAGGACTGCTGGGTTTTGACTCATTGAACTGCATTCACTTAATTTGCTTAGAAGCACGAGAGCAAAAGAAAAAAACAACAAGTCATAACAGAGGCAGTTCTAGCATTTTTTGGTCCCTGGAGGAGCACTTTTTTCAGCTATCACACACACAACCTAAACAAACCAAACACACGGAAATACCTCCCAGGGGCTTAGGGTGGGGAGCCACGTATTTCATATCAAAATAGTCTTTTAATTCTGTTACCTGTTCCTTTCAGTGGGTAGTCCTCCCAGTGATCTCTGAGAACAACATGCAGGACAGGATATTCTATGATTGTTTTGTAGCTGAGGTTGTCCCTTAGGCTTTTCTCAATATCCAGCTCATGGTACCTGTCAAATCCAAGGGAGAATCGGGCACAGAAAAACAAAACAAAAACATGTAATTAGAAAACATGGAAAGCGCAGTGTTTTACTGATGGTAATTAAGAAATTTATTGACATGTCATGTTTTCCTTTTCAACATCATAACACACATACTTTTTTGGCATCATCCAAATTGAGAGATGTAGTATTTAGCCAAGACTTATATGCATAAGAGAGGCATGTAAAGGTGAAAATAATGCTTAAATACAGAAAAAGATCAGACAAAGTATGAATATTAAAACAAAACCATTAAAACAAGACTGATGAAAACATTTGCAAGTAACCCTCGACCTGCAGGAGAATTCAGGAACTTTATTAAAGCATGCTCGTTATAAATGTCACTCAAAGATTCTTGGAAGCTGCTCTGAAATGAAGAGTATTCATTTGTCAAAAAGTAACTTTACCAACAAAATCTTAAAGTTTGAAGTTCATCCTGGAATAAATAATGTTTATGATGCAAGTTATAACAAAAAGACATGGACTTTATTTAAAGGCTGTCAGCAGGAATTCATTCAGAAAGAAGGTGTTTCAAAAGTAAAAGAAAAACAGGTCAAATCAAAAACAGAAAACTGCATTTAAAAATGTGCTTACAGGGCGCCTATTAGTTCCATGGCATTTAGTTTATGGTTAAAATAAATCTAAAAATAAATCTAATAACATTTTTCTTTCTACAAACCTGTTTGTAAACAACTATTAGAGAAAGCAGAGTGTGGCTCCCTGGGGTGTCGATGAGATTATTAAACCTCTGTCCACTTCCACACACACACACAGCTGTGCAGCTCAAGAACGTGCACACATCTGGTGTCTATATAATGTTCTGTTGAATAAACAGAAGGCTTCGTTAATGTTCTCTTCAGGGAAAGTTTGTGTTTTCCCCCCTTAAATTCTGCCAAGTCCCCTCTAAAAACAGAGGTTTTATTACATTAAAGGAAGGAACAAGGGAACTTTCTTTATGCTTCTTACTATGCTAAATAAATAGTAAACTAGAACACCCTGATGCTGAGTAAACTACAAACTGAATACTGTTCACAAGCCAGTAACATCCTCTTGGTGTGACAGGGCAAATGTTAAAAGCTATTTTGATCCACTTCATAAGGAAAATGATAAATTACCAAAACTAGATCATTAAATGGAAACATTAATGATTCGAAATGAGAAAACATCTGTCAAGATGCTGGAGTCGCTTCAAACAATGTTTACAAAATCTCTGCATGTATGGAAGGTTATATTTGTCATAATTGAAATTCATGCTTCCTGCTGGACTGGAACAAAAACATCACAGTAGACTGGACATTTAACACCAACATATAATGGAGAACATCATATTTCTTTCTAATGAGGAGATTAAGGAGTAATGAGCTCCCTACATTGGGAGATGTATTTATTTTTTAAGATTATCTGTAAGGCTGTAGTAGCCTTGATTTTCTTATTTTTTAAAGTAGGCAGACAGGAAAGGGGATCAGAGAGAGTTGGACGACAGGCCACATCAGTCGCATCGAAGAACCAAAGCCTCTGAACATGGGGTCGAGCGAATAATCCCTGCACCCCCATACCCTGGGAACTTTATTGCACATGTAGATGTGCTGCACATCAGATTTTAGCAAATCTACGGCCAATTTAGTTAAAATATACTATAAAATACTCTATGCTTAAAACCAGAAAATATTCAAGGAACAACAGCAAAGCTTTATAACTTAAATAATATTAAGTATTAAGTAATTAATATTGCTGGTATAACCAATGCCATTTCCATGCTGACTGCTGGTTTACACAACATTAGGAATGTTACTGAGCAATGTATAGTGGGGGGGCATCTAACCTAGATATGAATACTTAAACAAGAACAGCTGGAACTTACAGGTTTCTCAGGTGTATGAGTGATTTAGCAGGTAAAGTGTTCAATAAAATTCTCCTCAGCCATTACGCTGATGTCAGCGAAACATCATCATTTTAGTGCAACTGTGACAACTCTAAGACTTGGTTTATGCCCTGCGAGGCCCGCGAGGTCAAATTACGTGGAAGGATCAGGACAGAAAACATGGAAAGCGAGCAGCAACTCCTGCTGGAGAGGGTTTGCAAATGTAATTATCATTATTGTGGAAAAACTCCAGGAAAGAAATTAATGCCGCTATTGAGTTGCTTGAAGTTTCATGCGTTCATTCACAAGAGTAGAGTTAGAACTATTTCAATAACAACACACCAACATATCAGGAGGCATGAGGAAGCATCTGCTAAGCAGAAATACATACGAGCTTAGGGGCAAGATGGGCAATAGCCAGTGAGTCAGTTTCGGAAAAGGTTTTGCACAAAATATGTAAGAGAAAGCTCAGCTTACGCAGGACAAAAACATCCCTGTCTCACAGGGCTGTGGCACAACCAAAAAAAAAAAAAAAAGTAAAGACAGGTGTTTCCTTTTTTAGGCCAGAAATGTAAAAACAACCTCTGTAAATATGACACATCAGGAGGCATGGATGCTGTGTAGGATTTGGCCGTCTAAGAGGAAAAGCAGATGTCAGGGAAAAAAGGGAGAAGGCATCCTCTTCATCACAGGAGTGGGGGAAAAAATGCATAAAAAAAATAACACAAACAAACATCCAGGAATGTGTGAAAGGTACTTTTGATGCACAGCCCTGGTTTCCAGTAAGAGGATGCTGCCAACACTGCTATGTTTAGTTAACTACAAAAACTTCTTTCTCGACCCGCGCTGATATTTCACACAGTCGTTCAACAACAACATGCAGTCATGCCCTTTGTGGTAAATCCACTCCCAGAAGCTGTTACCTCCACTGTCCATGACTCCATTAAATCAACAGTGCAAGGCTAATTAAGAGTTTTCTTTAAAGAAAGCAGTTTTCAAAAGGATTTGGCCTGCATTGGAACTGAAACACTTTGTTTTGGATGAGATGTCAGCTTTAAATTAGAAAGGGGAATCAGTGGCCAAGCCTGTTTATGTAACTGCATCAAGTTAATGTAAAGTAATTCCCATGACATGCATCCTAATCCTGATCATTCATATTCATTAACAAACATCTTTGTGTTATGCAACATCTTGCTGATGGAAATTCAGATGGGATAGGAAGACTCTAAGCATCCAAAGTGAAAAGTGGGAGATGATGATTTATACCAGTCACTGATTCACTTGTCCAGACAAAGGCTAAACATTCCTTCCAGACTTGCTGTCCCACAATGATAGAAAGAAAGCTAATAGCTATTAGAAATCGTTTATAAAATTCACTTCTTAAATAAATCCAACTCATCAGTAAAAAAAAACAACTGGTGGTGACTCATCAGTACAGATTCATATTGGAGAACAAAGGAGCTCTTACGTTAAAACTCCAGCTGACCTAAGGTTGAACTCAGGTTAAGTAGTATTTCATACATTGCATACAAGACAAATGCTTTGTCTTGACTGTCTGAGAGTGTTTGAAATGTTTCCTATTAAAGATTACTGGATTCCCAGCATTAGATGATGATGTCATGGTTTTGTAAGCATCTAAGGTCAATTTCAAAATTGTGTTTAGATAGAACCAAGCCTTTAGATGCATTATTAAGCACAATCCCTAAACATAAGATTTTATGAGACATGATAGAAAAATAAAACATCAGAGAAGAATTGTTAACCTCCAAAAGGCTGGTTCACCATGGGATCCAGTTTGTATAGACCAGAAGGTGTCGTATTAAATGGTTACTTGGTGTGCTCATTTAGATAGATTTGACAGCTTTAAACAGGAGAGTGTAAGAAAGAAATTTATCTCAATGTAAAGCTACAAATAGCCTTTGAATTTAGGAATTACAACCAGCATTAATGCTTTGTTTATGTACCTACTCAAATTAATTTTATTTTTATTTTTTCCTTACAGTATTTATACAACTTTTTTTAAGCACCTACTTACTGGGTTCAAACAAAGTCAGCCTAAGCAAGAACAAAAAAAAAAACACTTTAAAGACCTGCAACAGTGGCAGAGCATATTTCAAGCTTTTAGGAAAATGTTAATACTGACATCTACACTGCGGTCCAACAATGAGGTGCAGACATTTTTGTGATTGGTGGCTGATGAAAAAATACAAAGGAATCTAAAAGATGGATTGTGGTACATACAAATTATGGCTGGTTTACTTTTTAGGGGAGCTTGCTCTCATGACTCCACCCACATGTAGGTGGGGGTATACTGTCCCCCAGGAGGTTCTAATGGAAAAGACCAATTTGTGAAGACAGAGATAGTAAAGTAAAATTAATTAGAGGTCCAGCTCATAGTTCTTACTTGGCCTGGAATGGATTTGTCCATCTCTAGTTTAATATCTAAAAAACTTAGACTTCAAACTATAATTTGATCAGTTTGGATTAAACAAAATTTATTCAAAACAAACTTTGAGGCATGAAAACGTATTTTTGTGCTAAAAGGACAACAATATAAACAAACAAAACACATGATATATCATCAGTTAAATCCTGACTAGATCATTCTGCACTGATTAAATGTTTTTTAAAGCACTTGTGACTTGTAAAACCTTTACTTGTGGACCAAAAACAAAAAAAGGGGGAAAATCTTAACCTTCATAAAAACAACACAAAAAGTCGCATTTTGTCCTTATGAACTATGGCATATTGCCTAGGCTGGTGAGCTAAACGTATCACTGAACCGTTTTAAGTACGCCAAGTTGATTAACTATGAACTGCGGTTCCTTAAATTGGTGCTGATTATAATCTGGTGCCTTTTATAAGAGATGAAAGATTATGACCCCTGATTGGGGAATGATAAAAACAACAAAAGCAGAAATGTTTTGATATTGTCTATAATGAAACATACCTTTACTTGATTAACTTTCTGTATATAAAATGCTGTCCTTTAGTATTGTTGTTTCTGCTTTGAATCATGCACTGTTTTAAGTTTGACAGCCTGACAGCAAGTGTATGTCAGGCCTTTAACATATTAGTGTATTTATTTGGCTTGACAAAACTGCACAAACTAACAAAAATATTTCAAAAGTTGTTGTTTTTTTTAGACCAAATGCACGTTTATACCTCTTATATTTAAGGATTAAATAAGGATTAAATCTTTACCAAGCAAAGCATGATAACATCTTTCTGAAGACAGATAAGTTTGCAATATTAAACATCTCTAGAAACAATCAGACCAAGTCAACCATCAACTATCTCCTGCCAGTTTAGATATTTTCTTTATTTTTCCTGATAAAACATTCTCATAAAATTTGTGGCTGTGTAAAAAAGAAAAAAATAAATAATTCGACTTCCTTTGTCCTTACATCTGCAGTTAACTATCATTACTTTATTGCCTTCTGAATGTTAATATATTACTAGTATTTATATGTTGCATAACTATAAACCATGTGTAAAAATGTCAGCAATACCAATATCCAATTTGAGATCTGACTAAATAGGAATGAATCCAAAAAAATAGGTTCCAAATCTTCAGGATTAATCAATCGAATTTTGAAATTTGAATAAAAACTGAACCCTAACAGTAAAATGAGCTAAAACTATTTATCACAGCTTTATAGTATAATCATAAGATTTAATAAAAGATGTGACATGATCTAAATTTGTTCTTCAAAAAAAGGGAAGAACTAAAGTGCTACTAGCTGTGTGCAATAACAGGATAATCGTGCAGCTAAAGAAAATGATTGACTCCCAAACACTTTTTTCTGGCATCTCAACAAAAAAAGGACTTTAAAACAGAATGGAAAATTTAAGCGGTTTTGAAACACTTAAATTTCAAAAACTTGCTGTGTCTCAATCCAGGATATTTACTCATGCCAGTACATGTCTAGCTAGTGGGATTTTCCTTTATCTCCAGACTGAACTGCTGTGTGAGAATTGTAATGACGAACCACTTCTTCTCAATTCAGGTATATCTTAAATAAAAGTACTGTTTAATAACCTCCTTAATCTTTAGTATATTGTTTTACCAGCTTACTTGATATTATTGTCAGTTAACAGACTTGTTCCGGAATCAACTCTTAAGAAAATAAACAGATTTTTTCAGTATTAGTGGGAATTAGTTAAGTAATGTCTACCATATTTCAATTAGTTTACATACTGACTTAATGCTCTCTCTTTGCTATTAAGTGACCTGTTTTTTTTTTTTTTATCCCTTTAATATATACTTTGATGACCTCAAAGTTCTTATGTATGTTGAAATTCAATGAAAAACATGACTGGATCTATGTAGCAGATTAAACATTTGAATTAGAAATATTCTCAAATGCTGACAGTCAAATAATTATCGATTATTTATGGTTACCTTGATTTTTGCACCTAAACCTCGACAACAAACATAGTAAATGTCTGTTCCACAGCGTGTTGCTCATTCCTGCACAATGTCATAAATCCTTTCAAAACTGATTTCTTCAAAATAAGGACTTCACTGTGCTCTAAAGGCCTCAACAGCACATAGATCCGCATCCACTATAGTGTTTTGACAATGTGGTGGAAAAAGAGCATTTAACAGGAAACTTTCAACATAATCTATGTCACAAGAGTTAAGGCGCTTGGTGTATTTTGTGCTTGCATCCTTTTTGTGGGGAAAAATAAAACGGTATTTTTAAACCAGCAGAATTTCATTAACCCAATTAAAAATACTTCAAACTGCAGCAGTATTTAAAGGGGAAATACATCAGTTTTCTCTGGAAATATAAGTGTGGCATTTATGTAATAGGTCTGACATAATTTAATAAGAAAATGAGCAACTTTTCTTTGTAAAGACCAGCTTGTAATGACTGTTATTATATGGGTAACAATTTAAAGGAGCAGCACAACAGGGAAATGTTGTTTTAAAGTGTTAAGTAAAACATGACAGCCTGAGATAAGCCTTGGCAAATATCAACTCTCATCTTTCAGTCATGTCTGTAACCATGCAGTCATAAAATACAATTTATAACCTGGAAGTAAGGTGCAGCTCATCCCATTGGTGCAAAAAAAAAAAAAAAAAAGGAATCAAGTATCTGTAAAAATGGGATGGAAAGGTTTCATTTGTTTCATTTAGGCCAGAAGGTGATTGCAGTTAACATTTTATGATCATCAGTCACTCTGTGACAACACGGAAAATGGAAAGCAGCTCAATAAACTAACAGTGAGGGAGGTAAAAGGGTGTCATAACTACCCGATCTGCTAAAAATAGCATAAAACCCAGCAGAGTTGGAAGAAAACCTGAAAAAAAGCTGTTTAGATTTGGAGACAATGCAAGTAAGGTAGGTTTAGTATAAAAATGAAGCTTAAACATCCTGCTATCAAACCAAATATGGTAAGTAGAAAAAAAATGATCCTGAGAGGTCGTTCTTGCCAAAGCTCTGCGTAAGTTTGCTGGAATTTACAAGCAGTGATATCATGACCATAAACTGCACATTTTGATTTTAAGCATACCGAGCTAATCACTCAAGATTAGTAAGATTGATCGAATGGTCAGTGCAGTTACACGAACTGGGTGTGAGATGACTGATCCGATTCTCACCCACTTTCTGAGGATTACTTAACAGATCCGGAAATGGAAAAAAAAAAAAAAAGACGGAAACCTGAAAATAAATAACCTGAATGCAAATGCGGAGGGGGAAAAAAAAGCCTTTCACTGTATGACTGGTATACTGTAGGATACAAAAAAGTATGAATAAATGTCTCTCACCTCACAGAGTTAGCCTTTCTCCCCTCTGCTTTCATGAAAACCTTCACATCATCAAATGGATGATGGGAATACATCTTCAACCTGAAACAGAATTTATAACAATGCAGGAAATTTTAACATGAACAAATTTAACGATGTAAACCCTTTCAGACAGACAGACGATTAAAAAAGTAGAATTAAAAGAGTAAAAAAGAAAATGAGAATATAGCTTAGGCTGATAGAAGCTTTTTCAGGTGGCGACATAAAAAGAAAAACAATACAAAGAGTTCACTGTATGAGAAAAGCCTAAACACGCACTGTTACCCTGACCGATACATCCAAGGCCAAAAATCCAGCTTCTAAATGAGGGAATTTCCCTCCTTAAGAGGTTTATACTCACTAGAAGCCACTACGTGTAATTTAACCTCAGTTTGCCATAGAGAACATTTTTGATTCTGTTTTCTGCTGCTCTCACTCTTCTCTATCATTTGCTTCGTCAGAGATTATATTAACCAGGGGCCTCCTGTATAAAACACGTCTGTGCACAAAGAATCCTGCTCCTTCATGAATCCTGACAAATGAGAGATTGAGTTTTGTGTTTCTTCATCGTAAGCCGTAGTTTTTAACAT
>NW_015150981.1:267335-272440 GCF_000732505.1 Cyprinodon variegatus | reverse complement strand
AGCCTCAGAGGTCTGCTGGTTGCCACCACCCTCTTAACTTTTGAAAAAAAATTTAAATTAATGTTCTCACCTCAAATGATCTTAAAATGTACTTTTATAGAACAACGGAGAGAACTTCTAACTTAATACTCTGTGAATGCTCCTCTGCAAGGTGCTGCTGCCGTGGTGCATTCTGGGACAGCTGTCAATCTTCAGAACAGACTAGTCTGCTCTGATGCTTACTAGGTAAAGAGGGAGGGGCGAGAATAACATCCGGGGACTTTGTCCTTTCTCTGTCTTGTGTTCTTGTGAATTGGAACAGTGCTCGGGGTGAAGCTGAGGATGTTTCACGAGCACACGAGGATGCAAAAGTACACACATTGAGAAACAGCCTTAATGTGCTTTGGCATGGGCCGGTTGCCGGTTTTAAGGTATATCCCACTATGAAAAACTCAGTATCAGGTAGTGGCATTCTGGCAAGACGCCTGTGATCTGAAAACAGCTTCAAATTACAATAAAATGTGACTATGATTGTCGATGTTATGATGAAGATCAGCCTTCAATTCAACCTTTTTTCCCACATTTTTTCTCTTTAGCAAGTAGAATTTAGCAGTTTTTCAAGGGAAGTCCTGCAACAATGGACTTTGGACAAGCTAGCATTTAAAAAAAAACAAAATAGAGTAAAACATCTGCATGCTGTGGTTAGTGCAAAGAAAATTTTGAAGAAATTCAAAATCATAATATTGGTTTAAAATAAATCACAGTGTGCACTGTTTCAAATTCCTTTCCCAAGTGTTACACTTATAAAGCCTAAAATGCATGTAGCTATATGTTTTCCAGACTTTAATTAAGAAGATATACAGACTGAATATATTGTGGATAATATAAATAAAAAATAGACTGATGCTATGCAAATACAACAAGCTTAATTTTATTGGAAAAGGTAGAAACTCACTTTTGACGAACAACAGGATCAGACTCTGTGGGGTGAATATAAGCAGTCAAAATCTGGGTCAAGGTTTGACCGTCAGACACCCTAGAAGGAAAAAACATAAGGCAGAGAGAGAATGTGAGCTCAACAGCATCAAAATGAAATCAAAATACCATCATATGATAAACTGCAATTATGTTATTAGAATAATAATACATAACTCACCTCCTCTGACTGTACTCTGAGCTGCTCTGAGGGAATACAAGCTTCAGATGCCACAGGAATCGCTTTTCCCTAAAAAGGATGCAGAAAGGATCACTTTTTATTTAAAAAAGGACTCCTCTTAATGCCTGGTTTTCTGTAAACCATCTTTCCTTGTTGGTCTAAAAATCAAACACAAACATGCTTATCTGACCGCAGTATAAACAAATCATTCACCCATAATCTGCCCAAATAATTACAAACTTCTTATTCTGTTTCAGACTTTTTATGGCCTGAATAATGGGACACAAAACATGGTAATGATCATCACAGGAGCTACACTATAGTACATAGAGTTAGACAAAGCTAGTTTGGTGTTTTTAATGAGCAATGTAAAGAAAAGCAAAGACCATCTACAGTAGTTTTAGATATTGTGTTATTTGACTTTTAGTTGGTATCTTATTGGAACTAATTTAGAAGACATTAAAATGATTCTAAGCAGAATTACACTTTCCCCTCAATAAAAGCAAGACAACGTAGAAAACATCTATTTCCCCCAAAAAACTGTGTCTACTCTTAGCCTTCGTCTTTATGCTCTTCTGTAATCGACACACAGGTTTTATAACAGCAGAATGTGAAGATGACAGAGGGCATATGTTAAAACATGGACTGAACAACCTAAATGTTAAAGCACTTTGCTCTTCTTAACAAAAAAAAAAAAGTAATATCAAACTATACAACAAATGCTGAACATAACTACAAGGACTTTATTGACCAAAGCCACAGTTTCCTATATTTAAAGATGGAGCTGGCTCATTCACAATTTATTTTGTAAAGTATAAGGAGCGAGGCCTTGATGCATGAGATGGAGATCAAACAAAACCTCAGAAAAATGAAAAAGTATCATTGAAGGGCACACATGAGAGGGCTTGTTATTACGGCTTCTTTACTCCCCAAAACAGATTCAGGGCAGAGCTTGAGGATTTCTTTTGATTCTATTAATTTAAATCTGCGGCTCCTTTTATTTATAGAAATAAGTTAAAGATGGTAAAAATCACGTCTTACTCTCATAGGATAAAAATAGTGAAACTTTCCTGGTAGCAGCCATAAATTCTCAAATCGAATTGTATCATTTGGTTGAAAGTGTTGACAAAAACATGCTGAGAAAAAAAAATTCCAACATCTGTGGGACTTTAGGCCACAATCCACAGCATTGTGGATGTTCAGGTGTGTTTTTATATCCAAAAATCATTCTTTTGTTTAAATGCAGGAACAAAATACTGATGAAATAATCTAGTTTTTAACTGAGGACTATAGTTGCACAGATCCTGTTTTTTTCCAATCCAATCAGATTCCGAACCTGGGCTGACCATATTAGCCGATATCAGATATTGATCCGATTCAACCGTTGAATGAGCTTATATCAATCAGTGAAGGCTTTAGTCTTGACATAAACATTGTTAAAAGGGTAAGAAATTATAAATGTATTTTACATTTATTAAGAAATAAGCAAAAAGAAAGATAAACAGTTCCATGTTATCCATTGCACTGGATTGGATCTCTGATATCTGATAGCAAATCAGGGATCGATCCAGGTATCGGATTGGTGCCTCTCTACTGGGGATCAGACATGAATGATTTCAACTTGACTGAATGATCAGCGATCAGCTAGTACCAATCAGATCTGACATCAAAACAAAGTGTTATTACTGATAGAAGAAGATTGAAAGTTGTTGGGTTTAGGAAATCTATGTTAATTTAATTGGTCTGTGCAGTGATGAGCGGCCATGTTGAAACAGAAAGGGCCCAAAGGGGCCAACCGATGGTTCATAGCAACAAGGAGCATAATATTTTCCAAAATATCTTGTTATATATAAGAATCAAGAGTTCCTTTGACTGTAACCAATAGGGCCAATCCATACTCTTAAAAATCCTCTCCACATGATTATTATCTTTCTGGATCAACTTTGCAATTGACACCATGCATTCTGGAAAGTGCCAATGTCTGGTCTGCTGCCAAATATAGAGATCAATTAGCTTTACCAGGGCCTCCACTCCTCCAGAGTCCAGATATAATGCATGCCCTAATACCAATCGGCATCATTTTTAAAGAAAACGTATTTGCGTTTTTGGGGCTGCTCAGTGGAGCAGTGGGTATCACTGCTGCCTTGCAGCAAGAAGGTTCTGGGTTCGATTCCCTGCCCAGGGTCTTTCTGCATGGAGTTTGCATGTTCTCCCTGAGCATGCGTGGGTTCTCTCCGGGTACTCCGGCTTCCTCCCACAGTCCAAAAACATGACTTGTCTAAATTCTCCTTAGGTGTGAGTGTGTGTGAATGGTTGTTTGTCCTTTTTGTCTCTGTGTAGCCCTGCGATGGACTGGCAACCTGTCCAGGGTGTACCCCGCCTCTCGCCCATTGCCTGCTGGAGATAGGCACCAGCACCCCTCGCAACCCCATTTGGGATAAGCGTGTCAGATGATGGATGGATGGATGGATTTGCTTTTTTTATTATCTATAAGCCATAATCTCAATAAATAAAGAAATTAAATATTTCAGAGAGTCAGTGATGTTGAGAATGAATTAAGTTAAACATTTTTGATAATTATGTCTATTTTTTTTAAGTTCAAATGATTCATTTATTAAAAGATACCAATTAACAAGAATTTTCTCTTTTTAGATAAAGTGATTAACAGAAATAAAAAATAGTAATCGACAGATCAAAAGAATACTTAAATAATAACAGCTGCAGCCCCACTTCAGTCAGTCAGAGTGGGCATAAGGACTTGTTGTTGGTAATAAGAGATACAGCAGGAATTTTGGCAGTGTGAACGCAGACATGGGAGGGGAATGCTTTCTAATTCCAAGGTGATACTGCTTTAGTAGGTGAAACAACCATGTTTGCTTGGTTTCAGCAGAATTTCACCCTAGAGTGCATGTCTCCAGATGTTAATGTTTGTACATGCAAATACATAGAGAGGGCGGAGCAGCAGGTGTGATGAAACCATTATTCTGTCATTACTTCAAATGGAAACTATGTCTTTCCTTGGAAGAGGGATTTGCCCAAAGAGGCTTGCAATCTAATCAGGTAAGGCCACAATGCATACCTGGGTGAAACAGAAGCCCATAAAGCAAAGGTTTGCATTCAGAGGTCACACTGCTGAGTTCATCAACAGAATTTGAACTCTAAAGGAGTGTCAAGACAAACAGCTTTAGGCTATGAATAAGAAACAGGTCAATCATACAAGCAGGGAAGAAAAAAGACTTTTGCAAAAGCTATGAAAAGATTATGATGAAAGCCCTTTAATACTTAGCAATAAGCTGTCTGCTACCTACAATGGCCCAATTTAAGAACATTTTTGCTTTAAAGGGATTATTCATCAAACAGAAAGTTAGTCTTTTTGAATGAATTAGGATTGTAACAAGGCCAGGAAATGGTTTTAAGAGTGTAAACAAATACTATTAATGCAACACACATGCTGAAGTGAGCTTGATCTTTTTAAATCTTTTTAAATGCTTTGAATGAGCAACTTATTTCTGTAAATACTGTGTGTTTTGAGCTCATACACAGCAGCTTTTAAAAACCCAAAAGCGCCTTTCAACATGCCAGAGTGTTGTAATGTACAAAAAAGAGGCAAAGAAAATTCCTTTGAAATGATCTTAAACAACAAAAGTCAACTTGAAACGTTTTTCCTTGAAAAACTTAGAAGGAAGAACGGGATAATCTCATTCTTCAAAAAAATGTTAGGGATTCACCATTTTAGACTATTTACCCCTTCCTTTCTATCTGTCTTTAGTGTAATCCAGCCATCAGTGCTGGGAGAGACTTTCTGCTGCTTGCAAGGCTTTTAAATAGGGTGTTCTGGTTGCTCAAAGAGGAATGTTAAATCTTGGCTCATTGAAGTGCATTTAAGTGTTGATAACATGGTAACGACATTTGTTATTATTTTTTGTAGATCAAAATCTTATTACCGATGATCAATAATATTTTCAAGGGT
>NW_015150981.1:235321-267215 GCF_000732505.1 Cyprinodon variegatus | reverse complement strand
AAACAGTAAACAAGTCTGATGTAGCTCCTGAACTAAATTTCTGTTGACCGACAGTTTTGAGGCAATCACTGAGATCTGCCGTTTTCTGTTATATTCAGGCATAACTTTATTTTTATATTCTGGTTTAAATAACTCTGTGACAATTTATAGAAACACTCCCACAAAATTAGATGTTCAAGAAATTGATTTTCATTACTAAGCTCAGACCATTTCATTTAGACAAAAACTTGAGAATCGATAAGAACAGGAATTACAAATATATTGTTGTTATAAAAAAATTATGAAATTATTGATAAGAAAAAGAAAATAAAATTAATGTTTACATTGTCAAAGGCCACTCCAAACAAATAGGTTTTTGATCTCAATTGAAAGCAGTGATCTCTGCTTTCAGTAATTTATAGACAAACAGGAGTGTTTTAAAGTTAAGTTGGGTATACAGGAAGCCAGTGTAACGACTTTAGAGCCGGAGAGATTGCACTACTTTAGTAGTTGTAGTGAGGATGCATACACCTGAATTGTGGGTTTACTGCAACTGTCTGATGGTGCTGTGAAGACACTGTTGCTGTAATCAGTTCTTAAGCTGAATTCATGAATTGTTTTTTCAATAATCTGCTGAGACGTTAGACCTTTATTTCCTGAGATTATTTTTAGGTGTTAGACGGCTGAAATTTTTGCTATGTTTATGTGCCTGTGAAGGTTCAGGCCTGAGTCCATCAATACACCCAGATTTTGAGCCTGATTTGTGGTTTTTAGCTGTAATGACTAAAGTTGTGTGCGAAATTTTAAATGCTCATCCTCTGGTTAAAAAAAAAAAATCATTATTTCAGTTTTGTTCTGATTAATATTGAGAAAGGTTTACCAAATCCCTGTATTGATTCCTTAATGCCCATTCCTGAATGGGTTTCACAGTCATCTAATCTAAAACACTTCAAAGTCAACAACAACACCAACAGAAAAACATTGTTTTTATCTTTTAATTCAACCCACTTAAGCATTCTTCCCTTTGTTTAGCAGAGCATGGACACATTCCTGCTTGAGTTAGACAGAGCACCATGCATACTGTAGTCAACAGGCCAATTATAATGGTAATGGTTTACCATACTGATATGTGATGTGTTTCCAACAACAGCTAAGAGACTCTGCTCTGCATCAGCCTAGAAATACCAAAATGTAGCCCTGCCAGAGCTTAAAAACACTGTTTAAAGTTGAATTGAGTGTAATGTGCATTAGGGTGAACTGATGAATATTCATAGTGTGCCAATCTGGGGGAGAGATATCTTTTTTTATGCTTTAATCAATTTGTGCAGTCATCCATCACATGGTGTAATTCATCCAGCACATAAGTAAAAAAAAAAAAAAAAAACTTGTGATGAATGTCAAAACTAAACTAACCTAAAGCCCTCTTTCAAACTGCATTAATTGGTCTAATAGAGGTGCCAAAAAGGGTTTTGGATGTAATATTTTGCACGTGAGCCCAGACAGCATTCCCATTTCAAGGGATAATTACAAATCAGATATATTTTTTCTTTACTTGAGAGAAATGCCGAAACAGCACGATTTAGCATTAAACATGCTAACCTGGTTGCCAGTGAAGATATAAGATGCTTTCTGGTGAAGTCATTCTTCCCACATGTTGCGTTTCTGGCCTTGTATACAGTATTTCCATTGCAAATACAGGAGCCATGCCATGAAGTGAATGGCAGTAAGTGTTCCTTGGGCAAGAAATGTTCATTTAATGATGCAGTACATTTCAAATTGACTAGAGCGTTGGTGATAGTTTGACAAATTACACTGGCAATCAGACATAAGGTATGGCATAATGCTTAGAAAGGGCGCAATGGTTTGCAAAACGTTGCTTAAATCAGGATTCAGTGCTTTTTACTTTATAAAAACTTAAAAAACGTGGCCTATTTAACTAGTTTTTATCTCGATCTTCTTGTTATCTTGTTATTATCATTTTAGTATGCAATGCATGTCTTAAGTATGCAGCAATAAATTAGCTTGTGACTGGACTTGGAGGATTTTCTTCCTGACCTGGCCTGACTGAGCTTTTTGCAAAAATGAAAACACTATATCTGAATCCTTGTAAGTTGTAATAACAACACTCTTCAGTGTCAAAGTTGTTAGCAATGAAGAAAGATTCAGATATTTCTAAGGCGGAAGGTCGGCTGCTTTTTTGTGCTGCTTTTAAAGGGATACCAAACAAAAGGATGCTGAACAGATCAGGGGAGAGCCACCTTGTATTTTTTGGTTAAGCAATCCAAATATTTCTCACACAAACTTATGTAGGAAATAATTGAAATTTTAAGGGGGATTCTTAAGGTAAGCTAAGGGTCCAAGCAACATCTTGGCATTAGATGTTCATACCGATTAGAGGTATTCGGATCAAGCCATGGTTTTTAAGCTTGGATATCCTCAGTGGACCAACACCTGTGATGCCGCTTGTGTTTCAGATTTCCAGGTACACAAGAAAAAGGCAAGTATAAAGGTTCTAGCTTGGGATTTTAGTATGTATATAAGAAAATGCAATTGATTGCTTAAATTTCTTTAACGCAATAACATGTTTCTAATTAAGAAACTGAAATGAATGCATAAAGTCTGAACACTTAAATAAATTTGGATATAAATATATTTCACATTAATAAATAAAGTGTACATTAGCAGTAAAAAGAAATAACACTTCAATGTAAAGTGTTCCGCAAACACATATTCTAAATAAACTTTAGCAGTTACCTGAAGCTAGTATTATGCTAAAGCTATATTTCTAAGATATTAACGCAAAACAAATGGCTGCATTAGCATTGATCAGTCATCTATCTGATCCAGTTAATTAGTTAGTATCAGAGATGATATCCCATCTGGGTATCGTAGTGATGCATCTCTACCACAGACAGGATCTTTTGAATGCTGTGATGATATTTCACTGTACATTTTTGTGTGCAAAAAGAAAGTTGGTGAACCATAATCTTTCTTCAAATGGAGCTCTTTTCTTTCACTACTAATAGCATGGTGGTGTTCAACACCTGTCAATAACTGGAAACAAAATAAGTTTCCTTCTGGCCCACAGCGCATAGTTAATTGAGCCCGATTTCCAATATGTAGGGAAATAATATGAGGGCCACAAAACCACAGCAGCTCATATTGCTAATTATCTCAAGTTATTATAGAAATATGCTTAGTTATTACCCACAGTTAGTGCTGCTGGAATGTGTTGTCGGGTCCACTAAGGCTGTCTATGAGGGAAAATCTCCAGCTATGCCAGGCTGAGTCAGAAAAAAAAACATAATTCCAACCTAACACAACTACTCCCAATGTTCTGCCAAATGCTAGCGATTATATACTTACCCTCCAAAGGCTGGACTGGGAGCCAGTCTGTGACTTTTGTAAATCTTGGTATGGTTTATAAAACCTTTTTTGAAAGTTTAGATGCTGGTAAAAAAAAAGTAAAGTAAGAGCAGATGCATTGTCATCTTGTACTATTTAATAGAGGACACAAACTCACATATACACACAATCGTGAGACATGAAAGCCCTACGGTCAGCTGTTTGTCAGTATCGATCTTCTTCTGGCAGCAAAAGCACGTAGCAGGAGTATGTCGCTAAACAGCTGCAGTCACACACATCCCACATCTGCTTCTTATATTATGTACTTTGTACATTCTCAAGCACATTCTCACATGATCCCAGGCTAATAATCGTCTACCTTTCTCTCCCAGACTGGATGTTCATTTGCTGGCCAGTGAATGAAAGCCTCTTGTGGAGAAGAAACTTCTGTCAGACACTGTACATTTAAGCAGACTAAACAAACAGCTGGGTACCAAAGCCTCCTCGGATTCCAGTTCAACAAAGGCATTAGGCATATTCTGTTTTCTGCTTGTGCAATTATGGCAACCTTACTCAGTTTCCAGGTGGCAAATCTTTAAGAAAAACCAAAAACTTCACAATCATCCCATAATTACTTTCTACCACATTCATCAATTTGCTGAACATGGTAAAATATGGAGCAGATGGTGCTGGAACCTTCTGCTACACTCTGCAATAAGGCTTTTAAAGTCAAACTATTTAAATGAGAACAGTTAAATCCCAAGTTGCTGGGAACAATAGTGGGACGTTACAAAGACGAAGAAAGATGGGAAAAGCTGAGGCAAAATGGTAAAACCTAATTAAGAAAGCTTTCACTATTTAGCATTGTGACTGTATTTTAGACCATAAAACATAAGAGGAAGTTCCATAAACGATATTTATGCCATTCTCCGAATAAGGGATAATAAGGCTTAGCCTCAATCGAAACATTAATAAGGTGTAGAAGGTTAGCAGGAGACAGTAACAGGACATCAGTATTAGGCCTTGGCAACAAAATCAATTAAATTAATTAATTCAAATTTTTTTAGGGCAATTTGAGAAAAAAAGAAAAAAAATGTTTTGTAAATCGCAATTTTGGCTCCCAGAAGCTTCTGTATATGGAATATTATTCCCACGGTCCAGTTCGGGAAGCGACATCATGGCTACCGAGGGGAGTGGGAAAGTAGTCCTGAAAAAGGGAAAAAAATCATCCCTAGTTTTAGGTTTGCTGCAACAGTCGTGGAGCCAGAAACCCCACGCTGCAACAAGCCGTCGCACTTAAAGGCAGCAGCACCACAAAGCTTTTTTCTGCATCTTAAACAGAGCCATCCAGCGGAATATGAAAATGCCAGTCTCTCCGGACAACCCCGAACAAACCAACTAACGACGCTATGAAACAGCCAACCATAGCCTAAACTTTTGCACAAAGCATTGCATATGAGAGGAAAAGAGCAGGGTGGAAAACAATCACTGAAGCGGTCGCTTTGCACATGCCTAAAGACATGGTGCCAATATATACTGCGGAGAGAAGATGTGGTTTATCAATATGATTAAAACCTTGGACCAAATGTCAACCGGAAATGTTGGTAGAAGTTGGGGTAATAAACAAGATGGTTAGCTATAAGGATGGGACTTTTCTGATAGCAAGGCAAGGCAATTTTTTTGTATAGCACAATTCAGTACAAAGACAATGCAAAGTGCAACGGTTAAAAAAAAGAAATGGCTTTATGTGGTGATTCTCACACCACGGAATGTTTTGATTATGAATATGCTGGATAAATTTTTATCTGTGGACGCTTATGGACAAATAGAACATAATACGGCCTCTGGATCGCTTCAAAGGTACAAGGTCGAAGCTTTATTTTTTAAATTTATTTTTTAAATTTAATACGCTGCTATATCTTTATTATTTGTACTTTGGTGCTCATAGTGTCCATAAAATGAACTTGGTGGTGGAATTGTGGAGAATCTAAGCTTTTTAAGGATGTATAGCATGTCTATATTGGTAAAAGTTTAACCGGTGTTATTTAAGTGTACTGCTGTGTTTAAAGTAAATATGTACAATGGAGTGCCAGCGATCAAGTGCAAGTTAATAAGTTGGGGGGAAATCTGGGATTTTATTTTTAGGCCATATTGCCCAGCCCTAATCAGTTTAACTGCTCAAACTAGGAATTAAAGTCATAGTTGAGCGGCTGGTCCAACGGTTGCAGTTCCAAATTCTCCTGAGTGGTGCTTGACTTTACACAAGTGAATAAAGTGAATTCGATTGGTCGATTATAAAGGGGGCGGGATTTGTTGTGGCGTAAGGTTCGCAACCAAGTTTGGTTGTGGCCGGTGTCTCGGAAGCATCTTGCTAACCAGCAATGGGAAATTACATTAGGACAAGTAGCACTTAGCAACGACACTGTCAAGGAATGCTATGGACAGCAAAAACATGCAAGAGGAGGAGAGTTCTGTGTCGGAGGTCGTGGATGAGTCTCCTCTGCCATACATTTTTTATTTAGAGGAGGAAAGCGGGGACGAAGTTGTTGTGGAAGAGGACGCCAGGGTGACAGAGGCTTGGTTTGGTGTAGAAGGCTTACAGCTGTACATGTTTGAGTCCTTGCCTCGCAACGCTGTCAGTTCTGTTAGCTCTACGCCTGCCGAAGACACAGACGTCCATCCCCGTGAACACTGAGACGTAACTCAATGGTAAAGTAAATTGATTCTTATTTCTTATTTAACCGTTGTGTATATTGGCTGCAACATATGAATCAAGATGCTATGACCAAAAAGATTTGATTGACAGATGGCCATTGGTATATGATTTAGGTGTACAAGCTGACATATAACTAACTGGCCTGTATAAAATAACGGGGGGAAAAAACAAAACACAGATTTTAAGACAGGATTTTTTTTGGACATTTGGGACAATATAGTCTGATAAAGAGTACATTTATATACATGTTTAAGCCAAAATGATTTGAAATTTAACTATGACTTCTGTACAACTTTAAGAAATCTGTAATTGTCAACACAGTAGAGAAAGCCTTAGTCTTACCATATCATGACATATCTGGATCTGTTCATAAAACATGCTGAAAGTGGAAATGAAACAGTTAACCAAACTAACTTAAATTACAAGACTGAGTCTTACTATTGTCAAAAATGATATTACAAATGTGAAAAATATAAACGTAAAAGAAAAAACGCAGCATTGTTTATACATTTTTTGGCAAGGGTGCCATTATGTTGCAGTACTCCAAGCGGTGATGTCACAGGGTTTCTGGATGCAGTTGGATACATTGGAAATACCAGCGATACGTCACAGCTGTAAAACTCTTAAGAAATTTAACATGAGTGAAGACGAAGCTGAAAGCTTTTGAGCTAATTTGGCGTGGGACTCGAGCCCAAGTAAGGAGAGAAGAGACAGCTGTTGACCTCTTTTTTGTCACTATCCTGCCTGCCAGACAAGCCGCCTTACCTCTATCAGAGCGCAAGCGCAGACTGCTAGCATGTCACAGATTGCGGGAAAACAATGACATACGGATACAATACAGTGGGATTTCTGACACCGGTGCACATGTGTTTTGGGCTGAGCTGGCTTGCAACAGTACCTGTTGTAGCTGCTGTTCACCAAAGCCCATTGTGATGGAGTCTATCTGCTTTGAGGAGGCCAACCTCGGGTACTGCACGGCGGCATTACCAATTTGGTTTGAACCTTTAGATTACTGTGCCGAGAGGTGGACATTCTGGAGGTGGTCATGCTGTCCCTGAAGGACCTCCGAGCAGAAACATTTTAGAAACCAGTAAACACATTGCAGTAATAAAGTTTGTGAGTCAGTGAGGGAGAGCACGAACCTTAGGATGACCCGACTGTCTGCATTGGAAACGAGGAATCACTGTAAGAAATAGACCATTTTTTTTAAAGGTTTGGATCTGCTGTGATAGCCTGTCGCTAAGGGACCCTGTGTGTTTCCTGGACGGGGCTGCTAAAGGAGCTGGTTCCCTTTTTATCTCTGCTTCTTCTTTCTATATGTCTGCTTCTATCTCCTTAAACCCCAGTTGGCCTCGGCAGATGGCCACTCAAACTTAGCTTGATTCTGCTGAAAGTTTCTACATGTTAAAGGGAAGTTATTCCTCTCCACTGTCGCAACAAGTATGCTTGGTGTGAGGGTTTGCAGAGAGTCAATATAATCAATGGAATTTCCTTAGATAGAAAATTTTAAAATCAATTTGACTGTATGATCTCTAAAGTGCCCTGAGATGACATGTATTGTGAATTGGCGCTATATAATCAAACTGAATTGAATTGAGCTCCATAGAAATATCCATTCTAATGACTGCTTTATGAGCTATAAAAAAGTGAGTTATTAAGTGGCTCAAATGGGGATAAAGTTTGAGAACTTTTTTTTTGTTAGGGGCATGATTGATGATTAATACCTGCCAACATAACTTTAAATGGCTCTGATCTGTCTGCTCAATGTGTTTTTTTTGCCTGTCATTACAGCTGATTGTTGCTGATGACCCGCTGTCAGAGTGTGTTGGCCGGTCAGTAAAGCCCAGCTTATAGGCGGTGAACTTAAAAACACTCAGAGCAGCTTCAGGCTGAAGCCGGCTGTCCCTTGGACCGCCAGCTAGCCATACTCAAAGGTCTCCACAACTGGTGTTCTGTAGAGTAGCAGGGATAGTCAGAACCTCAGCTCCAAAACTGCCTTTTCTCTCCTTAATACAGCTTGAGTCACAGGGGAAATGGGCTCAAAAGTTTGGTTAACCACTTAAATTGCACTTTAATTATCTACCTACTTCAATTAGATGAAGTAGTTAGAGCAAGATGCCATTAGAAAAGTCTACTGATACATAACCTAGAGGTCCTGTTAGCCTACAGCAGTGTTAGGCTAGCCAAAGATGCAACTAATGAAAGCCAAGTTGTTTCACTCCAATAGTATTTCAGTGAACAACAAGATTGTGCAGCTTACAGCTTTCAGTCGTTCTTTCTAATAGTGAACAGGTCCATAGCAGCTTAATTAATATGGTAGCCTGGGCATCAATTTCAATATAAAATGTACCAAAAAAAAGAAAAGAAGAATATCTTTACTCTGAACATTCTGATTAAAATATCACTAAGGAAATATAATGTTGTCTTATCTATGATATGCTCCCTGCAACGCTGCTTACATCACATGACGTAAGGTTGGTGATTAGGGGTCACAGCCGTCCTTAACAGTGCAAACTAAGATGGCATAAAACCACCACAGACTAAAAACCTTCTTTTTAAGGAAACTAATTTGGTCAAAAAGATCAAGAACACTTAAAATAAGAAAATTATACCAACTAATAATATTAATGAGTGCTTAATTACACAACCTGACTTAGATTTTTAGACATTGAAAGATCAGCGTCTGTAAAACCTCTCTGAGGGCAGTAAGTGTTGACGGCTTAACAACAGTGCCATCCTGTGGCTAAACAACACATGGATCTGGACTTCATCAGCGTGACTGAATACCTTAATGGTGCTGCAGCAATGTAATCTTTGCTATATGTTTAGTAGACTATTTGGTTCCTCTGTTATACAATGAAATCTGTAGAAAGTTCATTAAAAATATTATCTCATCTAAATACAGAAAAGATTTGGTTAAACATTAAAAACCCAAAGAGATAAAGTAGCATAGAGGATAGAGGGGAGAGTCTTAAAAGTTTCCTGTTGTAATATTGGTTAAATTTATTAGTGATGCAACTAATAATCATTTTGCCATTTAATCCGATTAATCCGCCCAATATTTTTTTCAATTATTCGATTAATAATCAGATAGCAAACATTCCTTAAAGACTATTTTAGGCAGAATTTAAACCTGGTGATTTTTCAGGATAGAGCATATTGATGGACAAAATAAAAAAATATTTCATCTTTAATGCAAAATGTTTGTATTTTTTAGAATTTTGGTATAATCACTGTTTATTGTGGGATCTTCTAACAGATTATGGCATGTTTTAGAATCTCTATATAGCAATTTACTAATTTAGCGGCAGATCATTTCAATAATCGATTAATCACAATGAATATGATTAATTGTTTCAGCGTTAATATGTATCTATGTGTCAGCTAAACTGACTATCAGTTTTTTTAATGACCGTTTTCCTCACTTGGTAAGAAAGAAGGTGGAGTTTTCTTTGCTCTTGGTGAAGGTGACAGGGAGAAACCTCAGGGTAATGTTCATCTTTCGAGCATGGGCGGCCAGCTTCTTTGCCTGTTGAACAGAGCATAAAATACATCGATATCATATCAGGAAAATAGTGCAACAAACAGACCACAGTTTATGATACTTTCACTTACGTTTAGGTCATAGCAATATTTAACTGGCTGCAATCTAAACAGTCAGACAGCCATTTTTCTGCCACAGTTCCTACTAGAACGTAACATTTTGTGAGTTTGGACATCACAAGGGAGATTAAATTATTGCTACTCAGGCAACAACTGTGTAAACAGGAGTAAGGTTGTCAGTTATGCCAACACAGGTTACAGTTTATGAGGAAAATCTACAACAACATCCCATAAACATTATTTAATGTTAATTTCAGTTCAGCATTTATTTGCGTCTGCACTGGGAAATAAAACACAGATGTTGCATGAAAAAAAGTTCCAGAAATTGTGAAATGGAAACCTTTAAACCTCCTAAACTAAAAACAAACGTTATGGGATGTTGTCTTTCTGCTCTGTAATACTTTTATTTTTTAACCAGACAGACTTTGGTGCAAACCCTGAAAAAGATCAAGTGAAACCTTTAGTTGTATTAACTTATATGACCATTTCAGATTTTATAAGGTCCCCCACACAAACCCTGCTGCAATTGTAGTAACAATCTAAAGATTTCTGCTTTCAGATTAAATCTGAAGTTTACATTTGCAACAAATCTAAAAAAAAAAAAAAAAGACATTTTACTTTAAATAGTTCCTCTCTTTACTCCTAGTTAAAAAAAATAAAAAAAATAGAAGTATTATGGTGGACTTGAGGACTTTAAGATGTCCCTCAATGCTTCAGTGAGCTTTGAAGCCTTATTTAATCTCTTTCACCTTTATAGTTATTGCTTTGGAAAACAGACTTTTTTTCCCTGTAGTAACTTTCTGGTAAATAACACATCTGTATGCTTCATTTTCCTCTTTTTGATGAATTGTTTAAAGAAATTAGCACCTGCATCAATTCATGTCAATAAACAAGAGGGCAAGGAATACAGAGATTAATAAATAAGGGTAACAAAAATAAACAAAGAAACTTACAAGACATATAGTCATAAGTTATTTCTATTGTAACTGTTTTACAAACTTTTTACATCTTTACTGCTTGTAACCTGTAAGAAGGAAGGGTGGGAGCTTGGTGTGTGTAAATCCTAAATCACAGACTTACTTTCAAAGTTGTACGTGGCGTCTGGATGAGATTGTCTCTGGTGGCACCATCAGCAAATCTGCCAGTGTCTTCCAGAAACCTGTAATCTAGATTGCAGGCAAACATTAAAGAGATAAACCAAAAGCTGAGCAGAGAAGTGCAGTTTTGGTGGATTTGCAACTGGTGCTTATTAAGCGTGGAAATGAAGGTCATTTTCCCAAGAAAATGAGGCCTCATTAAAAGCCATTTAACACACAGATCAGTTCATGGAGAGTTCTGCCAGGAACAGAGGCTCACTAAATATGCAGGGCACATGGAGAAAAACAGATCTGCAAACAATAAAAAAAGAACTCTCTAATGTGATCTGGGATTTAGGCCTTAGAGTGACTTCAGAAAACTCTTGCTGAAGAACAAGAAAGGTCATACAGGGTTTGGACCTTTAAGGAGAGTCCAACCCATTCAACAAGAACCATGTTTTGCATGTTTTTTCTCTCCCACACTATTTACATTTCATCACTGCTGCACTTTAAGAAATGGAAATGTCATGAGAGCTGAACAACACAAAATTTTATTTTGTATACACTCCATACAAAATGAAAAACAAGTTCGTCTGAGTCTAAGAACAATTATTAACTGCTAATAACAATTTACAAAAGTATATTTCAATGGGATTCTATGCGATAGACTGATATAGTGGCATATGAATTCAGTAGAAGAACACAGGTACTTTTAAAATGTTTTATCTAAGAGCTATTGGAAATTGCAATATACATTTGGGGTCGGCCTCCTCTACTGTGATACTCCTTTATAAAATGGAGTCAAAGCTTCATTAGGAGTCTTAACAGTTCCTTCAGGCATTAAACTGCAACTAATTTATCGTTTTTATTCCACTGTTATTAAAGTGGTGTGAATACTATTAAAAAAGAAGTTTTAAAGAAGATTCTCACCACTAAGAAGTGTCATTTCGTCGAAGTGTGACAGCGTGACAAATGCCGTTTTATCCCTTACACCACTGCATCCTGAGTCATCCTTGTGTTTCTTCACACACAGCAAACTGGAAAATGAATAAACAAAAAGCAGATATTGGATTATTGAGAGAAACATTCTGGGTTTCAGACCACAACGGCCTGAAACTGGTTCTCAAACTGTGCTGTTGTCTGATCGTTTACATATCAGTGGTGCTTAATTTAACAGTATAAACAAAACCAAACTTTCCCTCTGCAGATTTGAATGAGGACTGAGATTGTTTTACTGTGACTACTCTCTCAAGCACATTGCAAGATGTTGCCTCTGGTCCTGCTTTAAAAACTTTCAATGAGCAATTAAAGTAAAAGGGTAAAAAAAACCAAAAACCAAAAAAACACTTGGAATCATGCTCATTTTTTTTTTTTTATTTAAGCGAAGAGAAAAAAACCTAATGAGGATTTGGTAAAATCCGATTGGGAATGTCAAAGCTTTAAATCAACAATGTGATTTGAATTACAAAATTATTCGACAACACAAATACATTTTGTTGATATTAAAAAATGCAATACTCAGAACAGGTTGCTTAAGGCTTGGTTCTGCAATCTCACATTTGGCACTGAAAATTCTAAGTACTATCAAAAAGAAAACCAATGGTGCAGATATTTTTAAAAACTATGAAACATATTTTAAAACATCTTGACACAGTTATGAGTCAAGATGTGGGGAAATTGTGGGGAACTTTTTTTAGCAAAATATGAAGGATTAGGGGGACTTATAGGTAGTTGCGGGGACCGACAACAGGTCTGCATGAGGAGAAGCTCTCTTCTTGGAGTAAAAGTCAGGATTACGCCACAGAAATGAATGCTATATGAATGGAAATTCAGTGCAAAGTCCCCATAAGAATAGTGTGCATTTGTGTGTGTGTACATATGTTAGTGGTAGGGGGTAAGTTCTAGTACAACAGACTGTGTTCAGACTTTAAAAGCCTCGGGTCAAACAGAGACTGTATCCTTAGAAAACTGTGTAATAAGGAATGCTGAACAGTTCCCAAACCCAACAGGCATCGAGGAGAAAACGGGAAGGACGTTTTGGTGGGACTGTTGGGACAAATGAAACTTTTAGGTATGACCTCTGCAGTGACATTTTGTAATTAAAAGCTGGGTCATAAATACTTCAGCTTCCACAGACCTCTAGGAACAGATTATGAATCAATGCTATTGGCAGTTTGCTAGTGGAAATGAATCAAAGCAAAGCTCATGGAGTTCAAAACAATAACAGCCAGGGGTGGATCGTAAATCTTAGATTTCTTCGCAGAGAAGTGCAGCACTTTAAAAGTCTGCTGTTATGCATGTCCAATGAGGCTCTTTCATGGTAAAGACAATAAATATGTTCTTCTATTTCATGGCTTTCATTCCTAGTGAAGGTAGGAAGTTTTATTTGCAGTAAACAGAAAGTACATAATCTAGAGGTTACTCTATAACAATAATTGACAAAAACTGTAAGAAGTTTTAATATATTTTTTTTTTATATAAAAGCTTTGGTCTGATCTTTGCCATATTTTGATGAAGATATTCAATGTATTTTAAGCTGCTGTCATGGTGTGTCTTATACGGCCTTTTATGCTGCCATGTTAAAAAACTTTTTGTAACTAATTAGAAGGTAATGAATGGGATTTTTGTGGATCATGTAGCGCAGGAATATATTAGTGGGATTCTCAGATTTCACCTTATTGTGAATAGAGCTCATATTTTTTTACTGATGGTGTAGAACTCACAAATACTCTGCAACTTCAAAGATACCAACATCTCTTTTTTGAGTTAGTACTAGAGTCAAGTCACTGTTTAGAAGTAAATTTCTATAATATGAGTGCCGGCTAAGTGGTCATGCAACGATTTATTAGAATGTAGAATTGTTTCATAATTGCAAGAGAAACACAAAATATCTCTAATTTAATGTTATTGCAATATCACTGTATGTATTATGCATATTGCGAAGAATTGGCATTACAATGAAAAACTCTCATCTTAATATTCAAGGTAATGCATCCAAGCTCTTTATATCTTTATTATGTTCATTGTGGCATACACATTTTTAAAGGTCAAGAGGGTGTGGGGTGGAAGGTCATTAATAAAAAAAAAAAAAAAAAAAAAAAAAAAAAACAAATATGTGAGGCCCTTGCTTTCTTTGAAACCATAGCAGGGGAAATAGTTTTTTTCATTTGTATTTCTTGTGTATTTACACTCAGCAATATTAACACATACTATATGTTTTCCTGATATTAGAAATAACTATCAATCCCTTTAGCAGCCATACATGTTCGCATTATATGAGTATTTTTGATGCTTACCCTGATTAAAATGTGGATATGTTTGAAAATGTTTCAGCTGGGCTTTTCAAGTAAAAAAAAAAAAAAAAAATCTAGTATGCAGTTTATCCTTTAGTGAAATGTGTGATCAGAAGATGCCAAAGCGTTTTTTCCTAGTCCATCAACGCCATTGAAAGGAAAGGCGCATACGTAACAGTGTGGAAGTTGTACTGCAGAAGGATATATCGCAAAAAATTAAAGATTTCTGATTCAGGATGTTTTTTTGTTTTGTCTTGTTTTTTTATTCCACAAAGATTATGGAAAATCTTAAGGAGAAATGCACACTAAGTTAAGTCACTGCAGCCAAAACAGAGGCACCAGTAAGCACGCCTAATGTTGGATCATCAAAACAATAAAAAAAAAAATGCTAACATATACATATAAGCCAAGGTAGATTAACCAGAGAATATATTCAAACAAATTTTCCATATTTTTTACTAGTGTTACTTATTACTACTGAAATAAATACGATTTCTTTGTAGGAAACAGGACTACTCTTCATGTAACAGTTTTATCTCTCTATATCAAATTCAAAATGTGAGTAAATAAATACAACAGATCACCTGTTTTAAACTGGTGGGTTATAAATTAGTGGATAGCAGGTCAAAGAAAATCAATCAGGACTCTTGTGTTTTCACAATCTTACTGTAAGTGGCAATTAAGCCCTGTTATATGCAAGGAAAATCAGCGGTTTAAAACTTAGAAGAAGACATTCAAAGTCTGCCTAAATATGCTAAATGAGCGCAGTAAAACGCAGGTATGAAGCAAATGACATGAGATATTAATTTGATTTTCCTGAGGCACAAAGGGAAGACAACATAATGCGTGAAACCTTCAGAAACTAAATGGGGGAACGAAGAAAGTGAGAAATGGCATCACAGAAAAAGCCTTTTTTTTCCCCCAAATAGATAAAACAGACCCAGGAGTATTTCATAACTAACAGATTTTTCACAGTGTCAAAGGCAATAGTTTTTAGTGCCAATATCTGACATCGGATAACATAAAAAAGCATGACATAGGACCCTTAAAGCTTAATAAATAAATGAATAAAATAAAGATAACTTGGAGAAAATGTTGGGTTCTGACCATGAACAGTTAGAACCAAGGTTTATAAAAAATATATCATATCATATGATAACCAACATTGTTTAAATTCCTTAAATACATGCCAACTTTACATCAACAACAACCAAACTAAATAGTGGTATTTGTGACCCGGATTAACCTATCCTGAGAATCTGATGCCTTCTTATGCCTCAATAGTATTTTTAATCTCTTTAAGCCATGTCTGTTTCAGCTTCAGGTTGGTCTTAAATTGTTTGCCAATTGAAATACCTTTGTAAAATAGAAAAAAAAAATATTTGACTAGAAATACTATTGTTTGCTGATGAAACTGATCCATAACCGTATGAAAATCACTCACCTGCAGGTGTGTTTGAAGCAGGCAGGACAACGATACTTCGCTTCATCTGATCCACAGACTCCACATCTAAACCAGATACAACAGATTATAGATCAATCATAAAACTGCGTAATTTTTTAAATATAAATTTAAACACATTAATTAAAGAAACACAAAGAGACATAAAAAACAAATGTGACAAATTGGCTTAAAATCACTGAGCTATAATGTTTCCATTACCATTTAGAGGAAGAGCATGAATAGTTTTAGACAGGGGCCAACAAGGGCCCCATTGTGGCCCCTATACTGAAGACATGGTAATAAAATCATTCCTATGGATAATATGCAGTGGAAGAGACATAGCAACTACTGGGTCATTTGGACCATTTTGTCTTTATTGCAATTATGGTAATTATGATTTTAAAAAATCAAGGTGATAGTTTTAGTTGTATTGAGACAGGATGTATATTTATTATTCTGATAAATGCTACTTAAAACCAAAATGTAACACTCATATTTGTCGCCTTGCTAGTTTTTATTCTGTCTTTGAATAGATATTTATTTAGCAACTATTAATTTCACTTACTCTTTTCACATTCTAAAGGAATCTTAATTTTAGGTGAAGTAAAATTGATATTTTTTTAACAAAAAACACAAATTTTCAAATGGAACAACATTAAATTTTAGTTTAACTAACTTAAGTGAAAATTTTACTTAACTCATTGCATGCAAACTGTTCAGTAGCTCTGTTAATATATTATTTATAATAAACTATTCCCCTTTTTGTCGCACTGATTTCAGTGGCCCCAAGAAATCATGGGCCCCCTGTAAACCGGGTCTAGAACCGTCACTGATGAAGAGATGGAAGGAGCACTAACTTTTCAGCAAAAGGTCTGTTTATTACATAAATACATAACGAGTTAAGTGAAATATAAGTACACACTCATATTTAATAGTTCGACATTTTATGAACACCGTAAAATAACAAACTGCTCGAATAAAAATCTTCAACGTGGATTAAGGTGCCTGTTAATCGACTTACTTCGAGAGGGAAATCTTTCGTTTTGTCACTTTTTTCTCCTCCTCTGGACAGTAGCTGTCAATTTGGCCATCCATGGCGGATATCTCATTCATTTCCTATAACAGTCCTAAGCGAATAACAGGAAAAAAGTAAGGGATACACGTTTTTTAAGCTGCTGGCGGCATCAAAACAAATCGGTTTCCTTCCGAGCGGCACGTGGAAACAACTTCCGGTTGAGAAGTCCGCTCATTTCTGCCTCCTGGTGTCTGAAGGCGAAACTACAATGATCCCAAGTTTAACCCTTTATAGGGCACCCAGTGCTTTAAAAATCAAAATTTCAAGCCAATAGTGTTATTGGAATCCAGGGCAAGACCTTATTGCCTTTGTAACATTAAAAAAAATATGTATTAATATACATTTTAATATTTCTTCTATAAGAAATTCATGAAAAACATTGAGAGTGAAAGGCATTATTAATGAAACTGCCACTTACATTTTTTAGTTTACAAACCTAAATATAATTGTTAACTAGGCTTATTAACTTTTTAACTTAATTTTTTAATGAGCTTTTTATCTTTTTTTTTAAAACTTGTTAACTTTTTTCAGCTTAATTTACAGTAGGTAAAATATCATTCAAGGGCTCATCTAAGGCTCATCTAATTGGTCAAACGCCAAAATAAGATGTACAGCTATGTAGCAGCATCTTTGCTGGATGGCTGGATATAGATCTTGTGCTTCTACGTAGACCTCACTGAAGGATGGGGGGACTCCATTTAAAAGTGATCAAAAACAGTAACTGCCCTATAAAGGGTTATGTATGAACTGACTGCAAAAGTTGACGTGTTAACGGGGTGTTTGGAAAATATTGAAACGTTTATAGTGGCAATGACTCTTAATGGACTTAATAGCTCAAGTTAAATGAAACAGGACTTAAAAGAAAGACTGGGCTTTAAATGCTACAGAGCACCAATGTTATAAACAAATAAAACAGTGAGGCAGTTTCTCTCTGTCTCTCCATCATATTCAATAAATATCTCACAGCCAGAGTAGGCAGACACTTTGCTGGAGCGATTAAGACAACCTGTCATCCTCTTTATGTATTCCAAAAAACAAAGCAGACACGAACATGCTGCTTTTACTCTATTTGTTTTATTTACCCTTTATTATAGACGTTGACTTTGACAACTTTTATTATCATTTTGTACTCATAGAGTGCATAAAAAACGATATTTTATTTTGTACAGATGTCAGACAGTAAATGAGCAGCAGCTTAGTAGTGAAATGAACATTTCCATTCCATAAAGTGCAGCAGTGGTCAAATGTCAACAGTGTGGGAGAAAAACGTGGTGCAAATGCATTGATGGAATTTCAGAGCATTATATGGTGCAAATATGCAGTATTTTGGTTTGGTGTTATCAGTGTGATGGGGAGTCCGTGACATGATTTAGATTTTTTTCAACAGTTTAGCAGTGTGATGGTGGTCGGGAAGAAGCTGTTTCGAATCTGCTGGACCGGCATCGAATGCTGTGAAGCCGCTTCCTAGAGTGCAGCAGGGAGAACAGGGCCTCTCTGCCCTTTTGACAAGTGAGGTAGTCTTTACAGTCCAGGTGAGGTTGTCTGATGTGTTCTCAAAGTCATGATAATCACAGGCTTTCATACTAGAAAGAGTGTGTAAGTGAAAGCACTGTACGGCACTACACATCCACCCATTAAGTTATTGACTAGTTGATTTTTGTTTGTGTTTGCTGAGAGTTACCACAGGATATTTTTATTTTATCTGGTTGCGCTCAGGTGGATTTCAAGGCAATTGTTAAGTCAGATTTATACTTTTTTGACACTTTTGAGCCATTGTTCATGTAGAGCAAATAAAAAAAATGACACACCTCTGTTAAAATCTTGTGTTTACAGATGATTTCAGAACCTTTTCAATCTTTAATCTTTAATCTGATCCAATGATCTGTTTATCAGTTAAAGTACAAATGGAAAACATACAGCAAAAACGAAAAAAACACAAAAAACCTATATATCAATATAACTTGGCTGTATCAGTGTGCACGCAATCAAACTACTTAAACTTAATGTATCTTTTGATGGCAGTCTTTGATATTGGCTTTGTGCATCTGATCTGTTTCAAAAGTATGTTCTGCAAACAGCATTCTTTAGATCTGGTTTAAATACATTTTATGTTGATTTAGATGCGTGCTTCGGGTCATCCAATCCTCCTCATCTTTAAATCCTATCTTTCTAGTAGCAGCCTGAATTGTTTGTGTTATCATGTGTCAGTATTTGAAAATGTTCATATTTTCATGCATCTTGATTAACACCCCATTTCCTGCTGTGAAATAAAGTCCTGAGATATGTTGGTGCAGCCCACGTTTTACTTTGATGACATGATACTTTGATAAATGTTAGAAATTTCGACCTATAAATTTAAGTTTGTTTTCTTACACATTTTTTTTCTACAGGCAAAGGGTGATCAAAGTTTCACCTGGGCATGGAGGTTTTTCTTCTCAAAAAAAGGCTTCTTTCTATCTCTGCTTAGTCTAAAACAGACTAATGAAGACATGGATTGTTGTATGTAGCCAAAAGGGCTGAAACAATTATTCTGATTAATCATGATTAATCGATTATTGAAATAATTGTCAACTAATTAAGTAATAGATGATCACTAAATGCAGTATAGAGACTCTAAAACATGCCTTTAGCTGACAGAGGAACCCACATAGAGCAGGAAATATACCAAAATTGTAAAGTTTTTCATCTGTCAGTAAGTTCTATCCAGAACTCCTCAAGTGGAAATGTTTTAGTTTCACGTAAAACATCTTTAAGGAATAGCAAATATTACAGGACCTTTTTATGAAACACCTTAATCATTTTTTTTTGTTGTATTTTTAGGTTTTAAATTAAGAAAAAACAGAAAACATTTAATAAATCTTCTTTTGTATAAAATTACTGGTGGAAAATGATATTTAAAAAAAACTTTCCGATCTAATGACAAGAAAGAATAGATGATTATTATTATTTATTGACATTCTGTTGTAAAATTGCAGTTAAACTTTTCTTTAAAAAACTAAGACTGTTATTTTACTTTATTCAAAACCATTGGTTAGTTTTTTTTAATCATCTTTAACCAGTATAAAGAGCCATTGTGAAGGATCCAAAGAGTGACTTGCAGCTCTGGAGCCACAGGTTGCAGGGCCCTGCTCTATTTGGAAATACATTGGAAATTTCTCTGTACCATAGCTTTTCCTATTTAAGGAGTATGGATAAATGTAACCAGGTTATCTAGGGTGGTGTTAATACTAGCCCCTCCCCTTCATTTCTCACCTTAAAAAAAAAATTAATAAATAAAATAATATATATATAGCTTTTTTAATCACAGAAACTGTTTTTTCTATAAGTCTAACTTTTCTTATGTAATGTTTAATTATAAAAGTTCACAATATAACAAAAAATGAGTTGATACTCTGTAAGTACAATAAAGATATGGTTTATATTTGACAGGAATTTGTTTTTTTTAAACAGAGCTAGCAGAAATATGGATACTAGGGAAGAATGGACAGATTGATTGATAGGTGGATTTAAATGTGGACGATAGGATGAGGCACAGATTTATATATGAATGTATAACTAGAACTCCTCATAGTGCATATTTTGCTTAATTAAAATACAAAGCTTCAAAGCCATGTGGGGTGAAACACCAATTTTATTTAGACCTATTTAGGTTTTTGATTTTCCTACAAGACAGAACAAAGTCTGCAAAAAAACACTTCTTTCGATGCCTTTTCAGACGAGGTGCAGAGGATCTGCTATTTATTTTAACAGTCTCTATCAATCATATATATAATATATATGTTTCCAAAAACAGCAGCAAACCATCTGTGTTAAAATGTATCATTTATTTATTTGTCAAGTTTTTATTTACAGTTTTTCCACCCTCCATAAACTTTAGAAAACACTTTCAGCGAAGGTAATATAACTTAAGTATATTGGACTGTTTGACTCTGGCCAAATATAGCTGCCAGTTAGCAACCCAGCTTTGAATGTGACAAACATTTTGACAAACAGTCGAAGGAGTGAACTCTCAAATGTACCGTGTAGACATAAATAACTGAGTTGTGATCGGCCAAACAGTTCATCTGAGAATATAACTTACCATGCTACAACAATATGAATAAAAAAAAAAGATTATAAATAAAAAATAAGTTGACAATATATACACAGGAAATATTGATGACTCGTTGTTTGTTGCAGCACCAATGGTAAGTTCAGGGACCAACCAAAAAGAAAAAAGCTAAACAAAATGTGTTGGGTATCAAAAATTGGTTCATAAATTAAAAAGGACCAAATCAACATAAGTACTCGTATAACACACAAAACAAATCTTGATGTAACCGGTACATACACACAAAGTTAAAGACTATTTGACAGTAGCGACTAGACTAGGAGACAAAGGCAAATAACCGGGTAGAGGTAGAGCACCATTTGCCAAGATGTCGGAGTCCAACTTGGTAAGAACAAAGACAGAAAAAGACAGGGCTGGTAAAATACTGCCACAGGTGGGCCTCTGTATTTAAAAGCAGTCACATAGGATTCACAAACCATTGCACTTTTATACACTGTAGTAAAGACAGTGCCGAGGGAAGAATCCTGGCATGTTCCTTCTGGTCTGAATCCTGCATAAGATGGGGCGGCCTCTGCTTTTTGTTTAAGGTTAGGAATTTGGATAGGCTGCTATGTTGGGAGATGCTTCCCCCTGTTTGGGGACTAACTGTAGTTTACACTGGGATTATAAACATCTGTAAGCACAGTTCTCCTTTGGCCTGGCTAGCATGAAATGTTCCACCAACTATAAGTTATCAGCACCTGGAATTAATTATTCTCACAAAGTCTCAATAACTCTGTTGATTAAAAAAACACCCAGCTCCCTGGAACCAGTCCTTTATTCTAACTGAGGAAGCGTCTCTTTTAAAGGAAGGTGTGTTTGAGCGTCTTTGGACTTGTGTTGTTCATAAGTTGGTTAAAGAACCACGTTGGGGTCAGAGGAAGCAGACAGGCCCAATTTCTATGTGTTGCTGATAGTGAAGCAGTGAAGGAGGAAATTCCTGGATTTCTACAACAGGTAACCGACGACTGTCCTGAGAGTGGAAGAAGAAATGTGACTGGTGCCAGCTGCCATCTTGAATCTGAAACATAAAAACATATATTTAGTTTTTCATCTTGAGGGTTTTTCATGTTTTTGTAGAACTTACAAAGATTAGATATAACTATACATGCACAAAGACACATAGACAAGTGTTCAGGCTGGAAAAATAAACCCTGTCCAAATAATAAAATCACAATAGCATTTGGAAAAATACAACATTTGATGCAACATTTAATTTAACAACATTTTGCTGATAATGAAAAAAAAAGAGCCGGCGTCTGTTAACCTGCTGCCCCACCATTAACATCATGCACAAGCCCCTTTTTCCACATAATCGTCCTTTGTTTCTCACCGTGCACACCTTTACTGGGCAGCCAGACTAATTTATTCTGTGTATACAGTATATTATTCAGAAAAAGAGCAGGCAGAGACCGATTTTAAAGGGAGGACTTATCAGGACCTATCTGTTTAGAACCAATTAGATTAGTACAGATGTCACCAATCTTTTATTAAAAAGAAAAGCCCAAACAGCAGCCAATAAAAACAGCTCTTTCTGGACATTTAAAATGGCTTAATTGAAATATTTATCAGCTTTGTGATTTGTCCGGTAGGTTTTACTGGCCAGGCTAATCAAACAGCTAAATTTAGGTCTTATTTCACGAAATCCTAATGTAAATAAAGTAGCTTGTATTAAATCTACACATGTTTACGTTTGTGATGAAAGAGCCATTCACTTCTATACAAATACCTTCTTGGTATTGAAAACATTACATCTTTTTAAAAAATGTTTACACCATGGTGCCATAAACCATGGAACCAGTTTCTTTATATATATGAAAAACAATTATTTACTGACAGAATCTCTGTACCTACTGGATAAATGTTTAATACTCTAAATGAAATGCTATTGGAATAAAAATTCCAATTATTTACAGTTAAACCAAAGAGTATGGAGGCGCAGCATAAGATGTCTCGACTTTGTATCTTCAAATATAGCAACTTATTTGCTCCACAATAATTTTATTAGCTACCAAAGATCTATATTATAATATAAAGCTATAAAAACTTTATATTCTGTATTAAAATGATAAAAGTTGTACATTGTAATAGTTCTGCCTTGAAGAAAAGACCTACAGTCATATGTGTTTAGTCCTGATATCGGAGGTTCTTCCTATCCAGCTCATTACCTTGCACTCATCCTGAATCAGAGTGGGTTCAAGTAGTGTGTCAGGGTTTATATGTCTATTCCAACCAATAAACCGGGGTTTAGATTCATCTCTTTGCATGGATCCAGTGGAGCTGAATTTGTCTTTGGAGTAGTTGACCGGATCGCTCAAACAGTGAAACGTGATATTTTGGCTTGCTTCAGAACTCAATAAATGAAGAAACTTCATCTGGACTTTCCCGACCCCAAATTCCAGCTATGGGAGAGGAACAGAGAGGATGACAGTGATATCATACGCACAAACATAATGGGAAGACATCTATTTTCTAAACGTCTTTTAAACTTAAAACAATTTGTTGATAAATTTAATAGCAAACATTTTTTATGAATATTTATGTTGATTTTAATGTTGTAAAGTTATGAAATGTAATTTCTATTGATATGTTGACTGATTCAATTCTTCACTCATACCTTATTGGAAGCCACTGGGTGCAAACAAGTCTGTCCACCTCCAGTAAAGTTGCAGAAGACCTTGAAGGCATCGGAAGTACAGCCAAGGTTTGGATCGATCCAGAACCAACCTGAAAGTCCAAAAGAAATATTCAGAAACACAAAGATACAACATTTAAATCCACAATGCATTTTTAACATTGGTCCATCAATTCCATCCATAGTTTTCTGCATAGCTAATATACTGTAAATGAAGGGAAGTCTGTCCAAAAGAAAGGCTCAAATCCAATTTAATCCAAGCGAATCAAAGACATTAAAATATATTTAAGAGCAGCTGCCTTTGTCCAAAGTGCTATGCACAAAAGGAACAAATTACAACATTAAATTAAATGTAAAAAGCCCTTAAGATAAGCCCTCATGCTGTATTTAAAGCCATTCAGCACAAAAGTTTTTTAAGAAGAGCCTTAAAAGTATAGTGGAGGATGTTCTTTTCCTGGGTGGATCATCAAAATAAGTGGTCCTCCTAAATGTCAATCATTCTGGGCATATGTTTACGTAAGGCTGTCCTATGTGCTTTTCCCCATTTTCACTTACCGGTGGTGAGTTTTCATTGTGGAAAAATTGCAAATCTTCTTTTGGGAAGTAAGCTTGTAGGAGCAATGCAAACAACAACTTTTAAACAGAGCGTGCACGAGGAGAAAAAGGCTCCTGCATGCTCTTGCACCCGTTTAATAGTCGCTCCCTCTCCGGAGCGGGTACAGGGTTGTGCATGGGCATTTAAAAAAATTTTTTTAAGTGGAGAGGGCGGGTCTTTTCAAAAATGTGCAAAAGTCCTCCACTATACCTTTAAAAGCACCCAGAGTTGAAGCCTGTTTAATATGAAGGGGCAGCTGGCTCATAGAAAATGATAAACTGTACTTGTAATGCCAGAAAGGACATATAACCCATCTAGGGAACTTCACAACTGCTCTGTGGCTTCCCCACAGAGATTAAAAAAATATCAAAAGGAAGATTGATTGATTAGTGGCTATACAAAAAGCTCCTAACCTCATCTCAAAGACGGAGTCCAGCCACGCTACAGAGAAAGCTAATTTAAGGTACTATCTGGGATCTTGTTCTTTCTGTTCGATCCATAGCTTACAAACACAAGTAAATGTTTGAATTGAGACAAATCTGTCAAGCTTCTTTCCACACCATGATAAATGAAAGCAGCACCCACATCATTTCAAAAATGGCCTCAATCTATCTACCCATCATCTACCGCTTAGTCCAACCATGAAAAATGCACAAGGAGACCAGAACTCTGCTGCTTGAGGCAGAGAGCAAACATTGACCTAAACACACCTCTCCACCTTTTGTTTTGTTTTGTTGAAAAATGCAATCTCTTTAACGTGTGCCGCAAGAAACTCACCATCTTTGAGTTGTAAGTGCCGACAGTCCAGGAGGTCTTTACAGACACGAGCAGGATTTTCCTTTGTGCCAAGAGGCTTCTTGATGCTCTCAATCACGCCACTCAGGTAACGCAGGGTCTTAAGTATCTCCATATTTTGGTGCGGCAAGCTCATTTCAATGTTCTGAAAAGCCTGGTTATGGAGGGGAGGAAAAACAGTCAAACACCAGAATAATAGGATTTAAAGATCTCCATTATTAATGTGTTTTTAAATAACAGCCTCATTCATCTGTAATAAGCACGCTTCAATAAAAAATGCAAGGGGCTGTGGTCAAACTTATTAATAATCAAGTCTTTAAAACAGACTGTTTGAGCTGTATATATGTAACCTTTGATTTCATAATTTAATTGAGAAGAAGAGCACTGCTCTGTGGAAAAAAAACATATTTAAATATGCCAGATTATAGCCTAGGGATAATTTTCATCTGCAGACACACCTGGGAGGTTTCTGTCATACAAAGATTAAAAGGAACACACACAAAAAAAAAAACTTACAAACTGATACTACACAGGTAACGCATACTATATAAAAGACATACAGTATCGAAAACAGATGAACAAAGACAATAAAGAAAATTCTAGAATATAAACAGTTAAAGGGAACCCAAAGTTCTGCACATCCAATCGATGTTACAGTTGATCTAACAGGACACACTACCTCCCTTAAATTGATTTCTATTGTGATGATAAATGTGTAACCATAATAAAATTTGGACTGTTACACATGGATCTCCTGTAAGCACAGTTGCTTACAGGAGTTGCAGGCACAGTAGGAGTTGCAGACAAAAATGCTTGCATGTCTATAAGTCTCATGGTAACAGTTTAAATTTTTTTTTTAAATGTAGGGAGACTTATGGGTTTTCTAACTGACAAAGCCACAGAGCTGCAACAGCAAAGGTTCAATCTTCCAACAATTATTTCTCTGCAGTGGGATAATAAAGATATTTTTTAGTTGAAGTTAGGGGGAAATCCCAGGGGAGGAGTGAGTGAAAGTTTTTATGGAATGGTGGTTTGTTGTTGGGGATTTTGCTATTTTTCTGAGATATTGGCTAGTGGGTCAATACGGTCTATGGTCTGGAGGCACGACACATTTTTCTTTCTACATCCTCTCTGAGTTTTTTTTTTTTTTTTTTTTCAAAATATTTCGTGGCTTTCAAAGGCTTTTGCACAGTTTTTCAATTAAGAGTTATAGCAGCCTAAATTCGAGGAGACTGGTGTGACTATGAACCTGCCCCCTTTGCCAAAGATCTCCTAAGCCTGCTTTGCAGACCTTTCTATATTGTTTAGCACATTAAGTCAGGGGAAAAACCTAACAGATAATCTTGTCTAGAGGAAGATGAGGGACACGAGAATCAACAAGCAAAAAAGGAGAGGAATGCTCCTAGAGCTACCCAACACCTCAGCAGAGCCAAAGCCAATTTCCTCCATTCTACGCTACATTACTGAAGTAATACATGCAAACACCACAAAAATGTNTAATGTTTTGGGAAGAGAAACGTTTTATTTCGCTGGGTCTAGCAAACCTGCCGGACTACTTTCGGCTTGACCAAAGCTGGACGAGAACTCTGCTCACAGGACGCTGCCAGGGGTAAGTCAGTGTGATTGCATGACACTGGTGATGGGGATGCCATACAGATTCATGTCAAAAATACCGAACTATCCCTTTAACCAATTGTCCTTACAAATGTTTCCTTTGTAATACCATCATTTTCTAAATAATGGAATATTGGGTTTCTATTAAGTATACACATCAGTATTAATTTAAATATATTATTTAAAATATATCAATATTAGAGTAAAATCTATATGAAAATATTTTTTTATATATTTATTAAAACCAATCCAAACCAATCTTATCTATTGATAAGCCTCTGTAGTGTTACCTCTGTCCTGAGGGCAGCATCGTCATCTGAGTCATCATAAATGTATCTCTGTAGATTTAAAACCAACATGATTAGTCACATTCATATTGAAACACATTTGGAGGCTTTGCTAAAGGCTTTCGGAAACAAATCTGTTGTAAACATTCGAGGCACATAACACTTACCGTGGGGCCAGGGGGCCCTGGGGGGCCCTAAGGAAGAAGGAAAAGCAAAACAAAATTAATTAGAGGTAAAAAAAAAAGATCAAATTAGGTCAGTTTCTGTTTAAGTCTATTGTTTTATGCTATCTTTTCTATGTATTGGCACTACCAGAAGACACTGACTTAGAAAAATAACACACTAGATACACTAGATCTTTGAAAATAAAACTTCCTTTTTTAATGGACATTAACACACAGGCTGAAATCTTTTGTTACATTTACTTTGCAATGTTTGTTTGGTCGATATGCAATATTAAAGTTAACGCTTACCTGTGGTCCTGGACTTCCATGCGGTCCTTGAGGACCCTAAAAATGGACCATAAAATACAAAGTTTTTAAAAACAATAATTTTCATCAATGCACTAGAAAAACGATCTAGAAATAAGTAAAAATGTCTTAAATTAAGTGTTTTTACCCTTCATCTGAGTAGGTAAATGAGATAGTGTGGCAATGGAATGAGTATTTTTACTCTTAAAATAAGATAATTAGATCATATGCGCTTGAAATAAGACTATGCAATAGGGTTTTCTTATTTAAAGCGTGAATTGTCTTGCTCCAATGGCAAAATTTTTATTTTAACTCCTCAATCTAACAACAAATGCACTTATTTTAAGAAGAAATGTCATCTAGATTTAGATTTTTTCCAGTGTGCCAAATTGACTTCAAGCTTTCAGTTAGGTTTTGGAGCGTTTCTTTTTGGAATATGGACTAATGCAAAACATAATTCCACAAGCAAGAGCTGGGTACATAGTTTTAGATTCAGTCCAGATTTCAGACAGGCCTCCACTATAAGCTTCAATGTTGGTATGACTAGAGCCTGTTTTTGTTTATCTCTGAACCAGTTTTGATAAGTAATAATAATAATAACAATACACTTTATTTAGAAACACATCTCCAAAAACACAAGGTCACTTTAAAAATGAGGTAAAAACCACAACAAAAAAGCAAAACATCATCAATAAATGTTTAAAATCACAAAAAACAAACAGAGTTGAAAATGAGTTTTTCGAATTTGGATTGAAACAAATATAGAGTCAATATTATGGATGTCCAATGAGAGACAAAATGAGAGAAAGCTCTACTCCTAAAGGTACTGAGGCAGAATTTGAGAAAAAACTGAATAACTTGAGTTGGCCAGAGTGACTGTGACCTCTAAGGTACGAATAAAACCACTCTAAGGGTTTATGAGAGATGCAAATGTTTGATAATCTGTTTGTTTTGATTTTATGTGTCCTCAGAGGGCAACTGGACACACTGCAATGTCCAAAAAAAAGTCTTTCTCTGCGCTTTGGACTCTGATAGCGGACCACTTTGGAACAGCAGATTGAGAAGTTTAAATTCAGGGACATATTCACCCCTAGATTGAATTCTACATCAGGGATCCATGCAGGTCTGATCAGGTAAGTTTTATATCAGTTTTAGAAATGGATCCGCCCCTTTAAAGCTGCATAGTTTAAATCTTAAGAGGGCAGCCCCCAAAGAGCATTGGTTCACACTACATTGCTGTACACTGATCTGTAAATAATTTAATATAACTCAAATGACATTTATACTTTGGTCAAGGGTAATACAGTGTTATTTGAACAACACTTTACCAAGTATAGTGAATGATGTATAAATATATAGCATGGTGGTACCATTATACAAAGGGTCTATGGCTACCAGTGCTAGAAGTATGTGGTTAAAGTATGTGGAATACTAAGAAAATAAAGGACAAGCAATTTCCTAAGTAATGTGTATTTAAGAGACTCTGAGGTTTATGTAGTAAGAGCTACAATTCTAGCTAGTGTACTTTATAAAAGCCATAGGAACTACCACTATCTCTACTTTTATCTGTCTTCAAATTACAAATATATACAAACTGACACAATCTCATTATACTCACCATTTCTCCACTGTTTCCTTTTGGACCCCTTGGGCCCTAAAGCAGCACAAACAAGATAGCTCAATAACACACCTTTCAAAATACACAATGCTTAACATGTGTAGCAATGACTTTATGGAAGTTAAAACATACAGGTTTGCCGAATGGACCAATCATTCCCTCAGGGCCTACAGGTCCAGCAAATCCCTGAAAGATGGAAAGAGAAAATGTACATAAACACTAACAGATATTGGGGCAACATAAGTTTTTCCTGAAACTGTTTATTTTCCGTTTCAACCCCTGCTTTGTCTGTCTTGGTTGTTGTGTCCTTGGGCAAGACACTTCCTTTGCTTTGAATGCTGGTGATGGTCAGTGGTGCAGTTTGTGCAGCGGCTTCTGCCAATTTTAAGACTCAGACAGTCTTACACAGTAAAATAAGCATGTTACTGTGGGCCATCAGAGCTGCTATGTCTACTCTCTCTTTTGATACGTCTAATTGAAAATTAGATTGTGACAATTTTCTGTGCAGTTCCAGGTTACTGTCTGCAAACCAAAACCACAAAACAAGCTGTGCTCCTTCATAACTTTAGCTATAAATGTCATTGTTTAATTGCATATTACATTACGCAAATCAAATAATAAAACAATATTTTGTTGAAATAGTTGGCTGACAGTAAATCCTGAAAAATAAACAAGAAGCAGAGGTTGCATTGGGTGACAACAATACTTTAACCTCTTAAAACCCACCAGGTCGCCGGCGACCCAAAGTGGGGGTAATAATTCAGAATGCATAACATTCCACCGGTAAGATTTTTACCCACAGGTGGAGCCATTGAGCGCAGTTCCAAGCTGACACCAAAGGTTCCAAACCCCACAGCTCTTGAACTGTTACAGCTACAGGTCTGAAATTTTTTGCATTTGTGATTGACATGGTGTCGAACAAATATAATACAATAAAACCTGCCTTTTCTCAAGAATGTCTTTATTAGTGCTGTTCAAAAAAGACCTATCATTTCTGAGAGAAAAAAAAAAATGTTGATGTCATGTTTGAACCAATGCAGGTTGGTCTGTGTTCTAGTCACCCAATTTTAATTTATATATTCAGAAACTAGAGGGTATTAGCTTTCAAATAATGTATTGCACATGTAATTTGGCGAGGATTACCCAAAATGAGGTGGATGTTAAGAGGTTAACAAAATATATCCGATTTTTTTTTAGTTCAGTAGGGGTATGATGACAGTGATCATTTAAAACTACATTTAAAAAAGCAGCCCTACTTATTTCACAAACAAGTATTGATATTGTATCAAATTAACAGAAGACTCAAAATTCATATATTATTATAACTTACCAAGGAACCCGCAGGACCTTTAGGGCCAGGGATGCCTCTCATTCCCAAGTCACCGTCAGGGCCCTGTTTACAGAAAAAATACATAAAACATAAATTTTTTTCTAACTTTATTTTTCATAATATGCTTTTATCGCACAACTGAAATGTTTCTTACTTTGAGTCCAGGAAAGCCGTGTAAACCAATCATTCCCAAATCTCCAGACTCTCCCTAGAGATACAGTGTTGTTATTATGACTTCAAACATGAATATGAAAGAAGCAAGAACATGGATAATGTTTATGACTTTGTGTCTTTTTGTTTATTCTTCAACGTGTTTCTCACATACAATATCTTGCAAATAGCAGTAGTCTTCATGTCTTTTGCGACTGGGTCAGAATGATGAAACACAAACTCACACAGGATTCAAGACACATTCTTTCAGGAGGAATGTCTGCGTCTTTTTCTGTGTCTGAGGACTGTCTGCTTTCCAGGTGTTTTAACCGGTATGTTTGTACAGAGACTATTTCACATCCTTTGGACAGCTCCATTTCCAAACCAGCACTGTTGGCTGGGAAACTACATTCACTAAGAGGTGGTAAGGAATCTAGCCCAGGGGCACAGGTCTTCCCTCTGTTTCAGAAATGTTACTGGAGATAGCGATTCAAAAGAGTGGTGTTAGGGACAGAATATTATTTCTTCTCTCTCCCCCTTTTAAGGAAAGGTTACATAATTAAAGCACCTCTTTTTTTTTTTAAGCACGTTGGAGCAGGAAGCTCTTACATAACTTTCCAGATGGAATGTTTCCATTTCAGGTCTGGTCCTAATTATTTGTTGCTGTACCCAGGCTGGAAACACATCAGGCACAGATATTTTACCCAAATGAATATCAGTTACATATACCCTGAAGCTATTTTTGGAGAGAAGTTGAAAGAGAGAAACATTCTTATAATCCAGCTCAACAAGAACATTCCACGGATGGTATCATTTTGACCTAATGAATGTGGTATGTTTGGTGGATTTTGCTGTTAAAATTATTATGCAGATCACATTTCTTCTGTTCTTTATTTTTGTGAGCTTGGGATTTGTTTTTGATTTGTATTTTCTCCCTGTAGGGATGTGAACCTAAAACTGTAACACATTTTCAACTTTCAGGAAGAAATTATTAATCTACATAAAGTATTTTAGTTGACTTGGTTCTTTCCTTTTGTTTTGCTTGGTTTTACCTCCTAAAACTGACTTAAAGGTACAGTGTGAAACAATTACAGGGATTTACTGACAGAAATCCATATCCATATGCATGTTTAGTTTTATTACTCTTGAATTAGAATGGCTATCTATAATTACATAGGGGTCGATTCCCATTTGTGGAGGCAGACATCTTTGCGCTACGGCAGCACATAACTGACAAAGTAGTAGAAGCTATGCTTCCCTCTGTAACTAAGAAACCACAGAAGTTGAGGTGGCAGCTTACTACAGCTAGCTCAGGGAGAAAGATTCTTTTTTTTAAAAGACCCACCCTCTTCACTACATGCAAAACCCTGTACCTGCTCCAGAGAGGGAACGCCTATTAAAGGCGTGTGAGAGCATGCACAAGTTCATCTCTCCTCATGCACACTCTGTTGAAAAGTTGCTGTTCTCATAGCTGATACAAGCTTACTGTGCCTCGAACGTCCGTTCCAACCCCTAAATCCCTCAATCACTATATAGAGTGGGGACTATATAATGAACTTTATAGTGAACTCAGATAACTGACTGTTCAGACAGATGATCACTGCATTTTACTCCCCGCTGGTAACACAACTTCTTCTCCACTGCACGGTGCCTGCTCCATCTTTGTTATTAGTTGCTATGGCGACAGTGGGACAGCACAAAGCATTCCGGGATATATCTACCTCTTCTGAGGCCTTTCTCTTCTTCTCATACACTTTGTAGATACTTTTTCTCTCACAA
>NW_015150981.1:233688-234956 GCF_000732505.1 Cyprinodon variegatus | reverse complement strand
TTTAAGGTGCTACCTTGTTTTTTTTTGTTTTTTTTATCTTGGCTTTCAAAAGGTTTGTGCCTTGATATATTTTATTTTGTTGTATCTTTAAAGAATAACCCTATTTACTTTTCTAATTACTTTTGCTTTCTGCGTCCACTATTGGCATCCTTAAATAACAGATATTCTTGACATCTAAATGGCTATCATGCAAGTATAAACACATAAGAGGGCAAAAAGGAATAATGATGCACTCACTGGCTGCCCTTTAGGTCCTGGATCACCTTTCTTGCCTTGGTCACCTCCAGCCCCCTTCATCCCTTTGTTTCCAGGAACTCCCCTTTCTCCAGGCAGGCCAAGTTCTCCCTAAATCATCATTAGATGTAATTTATTTCAAACAGTGTCCATTTAAAATACAATTTTAACTTCATATTAATTATTATTATTTTTTCAATCTTATTTTTATTTTACCTTCAGACCAGATAGTCCTCTTTCTCCGGGTACTCCAGGCAGTCCGATTTCTCCCCTGGGACCTGGACGTCCAGCAGGCCCCTCTTCTCCCAGCAAGCCTCTCTGACCCTATAGGTGTAGAAGAGGGGAAACAAATCATACTGAATAACCAAAACAAAATCTGTTTTGAACTTTATATGTACGTGTCTTTGTCTGATTTATCTCTGTATTTTAAAACTCAACTTGTGTAAAAACAGAGTGCGAAATACGGGGGGGTCCGGGGGGGGCTCTACCCCCCGATTAACCCATGAGAACCCCTGAAAGCCTCAAAAGCTAAATTTAAAGCGGGTCTTAAATTGTGTCAAAAAAATTAAAAATAAAATTTTTTTTTTCACTAATGGTCACTAAAATGTTTTTAAGCTCAACATGTCCAGTATTAAAATTCAAAACCTTTATTCACAAATATGTTCTGTTTTTTGCCGAGTGGAGCCAGCCAATCCTGCTCGCGTATGCAAATTAGCCATGCGCTTTTCCGCAGTTGAATGACACGGGCAACGCGGAACAGATTGCGCGAAGACAGCAGGTCTTCACTCCTGTTTGTGGATCTCAACGGACCTGGACACGCAGGACATGCAGGACATGTGCGTGCATGAAAGAGAGAGACAGACAGAGAGACAGACAGTCTTTGTGCGTGTGTGTTTTCATAGACTGACTGTCTATTCAGGCTTTTGCCCGCTCCACCAGATTCACAGAAAACTTCATCCACCAAGCAGGTGGATGAGGGGCTAAGGAAGCTGAGCCCCTCTCAAAAAAAAAATCACTCCAGACAAACTGTCTCC
>NW_015150981.1:230959-233150 GCF_000732505.1 Cyprinodon variegatus | reverse complement strand
ATGTTGAGAAAATTTAGATCGGTATTGAGCAACAATCGGGAGATGGGGACCCCCCCAAATATTGACAGGTATTTCGCACACTGTATAAAAACATGCAGATAAATATGCCTAAATGCGAGCAACTTTGCTATGAGTCCTCTCAGGTTGCAGTTGTTCTGAAATCTAAAACACATACAGTGCAAAACCAGATAAAAAAAGATTTTAAAAAATGCCTCTGTTACCTGTTTTCCTTGTTTTCCTGGTAGGCCTTGTAACCCCATCAGTCCCGGCGGGCCATCTGGCCCAGGATAACCCTTAAGTCCCCTAAGTCCTGGTATACCAGCTGGGCCCTGGAGAATGATATCATCCTTTGAAGTAATTTCAGGTTCATGGCTTTTGCAAGACTGTGTCACAAAAAGTGCATTATTTCTCATTATTGATATCTCTTTTTATCTAATAGCCCTTGCTTTAAAACTGTTCAATACAATTTTCAATATCTCAAGCAAAAGGCTATTTTGGATTAACAGTATCTTTGGATGATGCTGAGTCAAATATATAAACTGTGACGGAACATCATTTCTGACTTCCAGTTGTTTTTTAGCATTCTGGATATTTGGGTTTTTCAAGAAAAAAGATTGCAGCCTATACAAAGGCTTCTGCATATGCCAGGGAACTGATTTAATAAATCTATTGATTTATTTATTTATTCCTTTTTATTCAGGTACTCAATATGGATACTGTTTTTCCAGCAGGTTCCACAACACAAATGAACACAGTTGTCATAAACCAGATCAGGAGAAGGACAACTTTTATTTCTTTTTATATTTATTTCAGTCATGTCATTACCCCAAAATAGACTGTTTTTTTTTTTTGGCTAAGAATGTATACATGGATGTTGTGAAGTGAGATCTTCATATGTTGGGCAATATACTGCAAATTATTTGCGATCCAGCTTTTGTGTAGCCTGATAAACCAGACTAAGTGTGAGATGAAATTTGTAATTTAGTCTGGCCCCGATGAATGAGACATCGTAAGATTGTTGATGAGAACAACCCGTTGTCTTTGCCTATTGGCCTCTGTCTGTGCCAATAGTACACGCGACAGAAAGCTGGTGTGGGAGTGTAAACAAACAGCCTGTCAGTAAAACGGCGAATACGTCCTTCTCAAAAATGCATGAGTGTAGAGCCTCATCCTGCTGACATTTCAACGAAAAAACCCAAGTCTAATTCTTTCAAAACTGATTCCAATACTGAGTCAAACGAGAACTGTTCAATAGTTGTTGCAAGTCAAAGAAGGTTGGGAAACACTATGCTACAGGATCTCATTCCATGCTTTAGTGGAAAAAGTCAATTTGTGTTTGATTTATTGGTAAGACAGACCAGCACCCAAAATGTGTTTTTGTACCAGAGCACTGTGTTGCTGAAGTGCCACTAAGCAAGATCTAAAATGAAAAGTTTGATGACGGTTTTCATGGTGTAATTTTACAAATGTTATGGTATCAGACAGTAATTAAGCAAAGTGATGGTGGGCTCAATAAGGTTGTCATTCATTATAGAGTCTAGCTGTTGGCTCCATAATTACATTTGTACTAAGGAACCAGACAGGCAGGCTTTTTGACAGAGTGGAAAGTATTATTACATGGAAATATGCTTTTGAAACAGGAAAAGTCAATTTAGGCTTAATTCTACAAAAAAAGACAACAAGTACCTTTTGTTTCAGCTTTTTAGAGATGATTTGTACAAATTTACTTCAGGCAAGGTGAGAGTTACCTTTCTCAATTATTTCTAAGTAGCTACATTGAGGAGTTTCTGATTTGCAAACTTATTAGCAATTTATATAGATAAATGTCTCCTAGGTGAGTAAAAGTATGCAGAGTCTCCTTTTTCAACATCAATAGTTAAATGATTTTCTTGTAAACACTTAAATAAATGCTGTAAATCTGTAAACCATCTAATGTGACTCTTACTTCAGCACCAGGAGCTCCATTCAGACCCCTTGCTCCTTTCCTTCCAGCGGAGCCCTACAACACAAATAAAAGGAAAAGTAAGACACAAAGGACATTTCAGAAAATATTTGTGAATCTCCACAAAGTTATTGTTGATTACAAGTCTGTCAACCAACTCATTTTATTCAAATATGGAATAAACATCTGTAAAGGATTCCTTCTCTCAGATTGAGATTTGATTTAAGCATATTCCAAGACCAAAAGCTA
>NW_015150981.1:225347-230930 GCF_000732505.1 Cyprinodon variegatus | reverse complement strand
ATCCATCCATCCATCCATCCATCCATCCATCCATCCATCCATCCATCCATCCATCCATCCATCCATCCATCCATCCATCCATCCAACCAACCAACCAACCATCCACCCAGCCAACCAACCATCCATCCATCCAACCAACCAACCAACCAACCAACCAACCAACCAACCAACCAACCCTTTGTCAGGGTTGCGATGGGGGCCAGTCCTCTCAGATTGCATTTGGTTAAATGAAACAAACGCATATGAGGTTTGAGTACCAACACATGCCACAGAAATATCCCACTATTACAAGACATGATTATGAGTACGTCTAATCTTGCTGTTTATAGCTTAAGAGGTTTCTAACATATGTAGTCAACCAAAGCCGTTAATTTGAAACAGTATAAACACCAGAAAAAGTCTCAAGCATTTTATGTTAGACTAAACTATGAGGAGTACTAACAGATGGCTGCAGATGTCTCTAAAAACATGGAGCAAAACCTCAGACTGACCCAAAGCCAAAAGGAAAATGTAACAAGTAAACTGGTATAATTTGTTACGCAATCTAGATTCTTATTGATGCCAACTATGTTACATGTGGAGTAGTAAACATCCAAAGCCAACGTTTATAGAAAGTGTCTATGCAACATGATGGAAAAATAATAACAGTTTTAACTGTTTTGTTTTTTTTAACCCAAGAAAAATATTTTACAATTAGAGAACAAGGAAGTTGTGAAGCGCTGAGGAAAAGGTTGGTGATTAGACTCAAGTAACCCTTTGGGCATCAAACGAAAAAATCCTAACTAGTTTCAGGGGAAGTTTAAACATTAAAGCAGAGCAAGAATAAGCATACTATGCTCCAGATCATAAATGCTTTATGATGGAAAGTCTGTTTGATTTTTCTTTGTTTGAGATGAGTGAATGGATGATCCAACATGTAGTCCCATACTATTGCCTATCATTTACATTTTTTTTTTTTACACATTGACTTTTTTGTTTTTGTTTGGAAGAGTATTCTTTCTTGTTCATCAAATTTGGATAATGAAGTTTAATCTGATCCTACGCCAGCAAATTGGATGCAGTTAAATGCAGATCTTAACCATTTTCAATGGGTTTTATAAAAAATTATTGACATCCTCGGAATATGGTAAAATGTTAATGAGCCACAATCAGTCTAATATCTATTTAAGCTGGTAAGACCTTTAGAAAAAACTGATGAACGCAACCTAAAAACTAAAAAAAAAAAAAAAAAAAAAAAAAATCAAACTGTACTTTTTTTGTGGCAAGCAACAGTCACCTACTATAACTGCTTATTCAATACTATTGTGTGACTTGGAAAACAGTTTTTCATTTCATATTCATGTTGTTTATTTTCGTGTTAGAAATGTTACGCTTTTAATTTGTAGCTAAGAGGCGTTTGTGTAATGACTCACTGGAGGTCCTTTTTCTCCTTTAACACCAGCTTCTCCAGGCTGACCAGGTTGTCCCTTCACCGTGCAAGAACAAAAACACATACAAGAAAGCAAAAATGTTATCTTCATGTGATAATATACAGAGGGAATTTAAAACGGAGGAGTTTGTTGACTCACCGGCGGACCTGGTGGTCCTACTCTTCCTCGAGCTCCAGAAATACCAATGTGACCCTGAAAAACAGAAGTTAAACAACTATAAGCTTTTTTAACTTAATACTTAAATACTGAAAGTGCATTATATTTTTTTCTTTTGGGAAGAAAGTTGCTTCATGCTTAGAATCAACTGCTTCAAAATCCAAATGAAAATCAGTATTCTTTTTTGGTTAAGCTTTCTTTTCTAGTAGTACAGTAAGACAACTGTTGTAACTGCAGAAGTAATTCTAAGAAATCTTAGGAAAATGTTTGAAAAACAAAAAAAAAAAAAACATCTGTAATAACATGTTAAATATTACTCAGAAAATATTATTCCAAACTCTAAACTTTGTTAAACTTAGGTTTCCGCTATTACCTTGCAGCATAAAGAACCAGAGGTAACATGTTCAAAATCTAGTTAAATTCAATAATTCATCAAAGTTTCTCAAAGGACTTTCATGCTGGAGTTTAATGTGCAAACCTTCAAATGAAAATAAAAGGCAGAAAAATATTCACAGTTTGCGTTAGCTCTGCCATATACATTGTTTTCATGGTTTTACCTACCATGTATCCTTCGTCTCCTGGCTCTCCACGTTCTCCACGCTCTCCTGGAGGCCCCTGAGTAAACATTAATGCAAGCATATAAAAGTCTGTGAAAGATAAAGGCTTGCTTTTCCTGTGTTGTATCGCTACTTAAAATTAAAACGTATTTCTTATATATGCATTTTTTCTAGCTTTAATAAAAAAGGGATTCCAACTTTAATACTAACAGTCCAAACTTTAAATCCTAGAAAATAAGGCCACTGTTTATCAATCGCATAGTAAGGCTCTTATAGTTTGGGGAGTGTTGGTCTAGTGGGTTAGAGCAGTGTGCTTATGCTCTGAGAAGGTTGCAAGTACCTGGTTCGAATCCCACTACCTCCAATGTGCTCCCCCAGGGGCTGCACAATGGCAGCCCACTGCTCCCCAAGGGCATGGTTTAAATGCAGAAATAAATTTCTTCATTGTGAGATCACTTATGTTCAATCTTAGAATTATATTATAATTGTAATTCCAGTGATATAAAACATGTAATATTTATGCTCAAGTCCCTCTAATGTGTAATATAGTCCCCTTTCAATGCTAGTCTAAGAATTGTGGTGAGAGGCCTTGTATTGACAATTTGCTGTTGTCAAATGAAGATGGATTTTCTAAAAAATTGTAGCAGTCAATGCCAGGAACAATGAATGCAATGCAACGCAAAAATAAACAAAAAAACATTCTCTTCTCAAGCAAAAAAAAAAAAAAACTTTATTGCCAAAAACCTTCTTTTTATATGGCATTAAAAAAAAGAATTGCATAGTTTGAAGGAAAGCAAGACCTACTGGTTCACCTAAGGGCCCTGGTGGTCCTGGAGTCGTATTGTCCTCGCCAGGATAGCCCTGGGATGCATCCAAAGAGCACAATAAGAAATATGCATTGATCTAGTTCAGCCAAGCAATCTTTACCACAATTTAAAGCAACGTTTATGGAAAGCACTTTTAATATAAAAAAAAAGCTCAACCAGTCAAAAGGTTGGACACACTTTTGCCGTTCAGGTGCTTTTCCTTCTACATCTTAAAACTACACAGTGCAAATTTATAAAGGATTATCGAGCAAATAATAAAAATATGTTAAATAATTTCAAAGATCTTTTCTATTTTAAATTTGTTAAAATAGAACCCCTTTGATTTGGTAACGGCCTTGTAGACTCAAGGTGTTCTCTTGTTAAAGAGGTCCTCACCTGCAGTCTCAAAGAATCTTCCGGCAGTGGTAATAAAGAGAAACCGTTTGAATGAAAAACTCCAAATTTTTGACTCATGCATTTTCATTAAGAAGGCTTATTTAAATCATATTACCTTTTCACCTTTGGGTCCTGGTGGTCCAATCGGACCAGGTTTGCCAGGGTGCCCCTAAAGAGGCAAAAGTTATTTTTATACATAATCTAAAGATCATTCAAAACTAAAATTGAAAAAGCTGACAAAATATTAACACTAGCTGTTCCATATAAAAAAAATACTCTATCTAATAAAAAAAAAACATAAATGTTATCATTTCAGGACTTGTATTATCAGCTGAAAATAATGCAATGGCTGAATAGTGTTTTTATTATTACAGCATGTTATCTGTAAAAATAATGAAATTGAAAACAAGTTCTCTTATATAACAAACGTGGAAAAATGTACTGGATATCCTGGCAGTCCAGGCTGTCCTTCAACCCCCATGGCTCCTGGTCGACCCTGCAAAAAATGATTGACATGATTGAAACTTCTGTTTTATTTCATTTAACTATAATGACAATTCAATTAATCAATTAATTTTTTTCTACTTTTCACACAGATCCTGGGATATTGTTTCCCTTATTAATGAATTCTCTTAATAATTCAATTTGACATTAAGGCAATCCAAAGTAAGAAGTAAAACAGAAAAAATAGGAACTAACGGGTGGCCCTCGAGTTCCCCGGGCACCTTTCAGCCCTGGCTCTCCTGGTTGGCCGATGTCCCCCCGAGAACCAATCTCACCAACAAGACCAGGAGGACCCATCTCCCCCTGCAAAGATCCAAAGACTCAGTTCATGGTAGGAACAAAAATGAAACAGGATGGAATAAAAAAGAAGCTCTTCCTCTGAACACAGACACCTTTTTTTTCATACAGCAGTAAAGTTATTCACACCCCTTGAGCTTTTTCTCATTTGATTGAGGATAAAATTAATTGATGCAGGGTTAAGAAAAAAAAAATTAGATCACCAACATACTCAGAGATCTACATCTCAAGTGGCTTTCAAAACTGTAATATTTATGAAAAAGTGGCAAAATGAGGCCATCGTGGAATGAAGACTTGTCTATAATTCACTGCAAACCACTTTGGAGACATCACAATTATATTGAAGATGATGCTCTACTCAGATAAGACTGATTAGAGCCTCTTGTCAATACCCTTTATATTACAAAAACTAATGCTGGTGAAGATTCTCAGTCATCCAGGTCATAGTCATTCCAAAAAAGTTCAGTGAAACGTGAAAAGTGAACCAAAACGCACGTCCGTTTCAATTTGCATGTTGTCTAAGCAAAAACAAGGCTTTGTTGGGGTACTGTATAAACTCAATGCTATTTCTTTTGAAAAAGCTCATTGGATGGGAAGCCAAACATCTTCACTCTTGGAAACAAAGTCCAGTGGTTTGGTTTTTTTTTTAAACTTTTTTTTGTAATACAAACACTATTGCACATAACTCTGAGTGTACTCTCTAAAGAATGAAACACTGTGATGGCATTAGTATGGTATGCAGAGGGTATGGTCTTCATTTGCAAGGACAGAAAAAATGGGTTTCTGAATTTATAAGAAAGATGGTGGATGAAGCAAAAAGCATGTCTCTTCTGGTAGAAAACTGGAGGCTGCAAGGTACCAATTTAAACCAATAGAAAAATTCAACTGCAATAGCAGGTGTTACACCCTACCAGTGCAGCACTGAGACAGTTTTCAGACAAATATTGCAGAACTAAACAAATTCACATATGAAACATTTAAATAAAAACAGCAGTAAGGTTAATAAAACTCAGTTTATGCAGTTAATCTGCAAAAATAGTTTGATTTTACAGTAAGTTATACTTTAAATAAAGTTACATATGGCCCTCACCTTCTTTCCATGGCGTCCCCTGTTCCCTGGAGGACCGAGTTTTCCTTCTGGTCCCTATAAAGTAAAATTAATAAAATAAAATATTTTAACATTCTTTTATATTTATTTGATCGTAAACCTTGGTAGATCATTAAAAACCCAAAACAAAACATTAAAATAAAACTTACCCGAAAGCCCTGTTTTCCAGGTATTCCTGCTGGTCCTTGAGGCCCAGAATCTCCTTCTTGTCCTTTTTCCCCCGGCTCCCCAAAGGGCCCACGCTCCCCAGGTTCACCCTAAAAAAAAAAAACGTTTCAGTTTATGTGCCATGATGCTCACAACCCTAACAGGAAATTATTGCAGAATTT
>NW_015150981.1:199634-223823 GCF_000732505.1 Cyprinodon variegatus | reverse complement strand
AAATTCTGCAATAATTTCCTGTTAGGGTTGTGAGCATCATGGCACATAAACTGAAACGTTTTTTTTTTTTATGTGGACTTCCCTTCAGGATGTTTAGTCTGTAATGAGTCAACAACTAGACCTTTACAGCCCAATGCAGATCTCATCACATCTCTAACATAGAGAAAAGTTTTAAAAGTAGTAGTTTTAAAATAGATTTGTCTCTGTAATCCTGTATTGTGTTAATAACATTTCATGAATAACCTGATAAACTTGTAAATGTATGTTCAAAAACAAATATAAACATGATGAATTTATAAATACAAAATAAAAATACACACACAAATCTGATATTGCCAAATTCAAAAGGGTTCCTACATATATAAACCGTTAAATTCATTTACACAAATCACATAACACTCTCACATCAGGTTGCGAGTGCAAAAATGTTTTTAAAACACATTTCATGTTTTTCGAGAGCTCCCAGATTTGTGTGTACATGGTGCGTTTAAACGTTGGTGGAAAGCTCGGCCTTTTGAGTTTTGTTTGGATTCTAGCATTTTCTCTCCACTGGATTTAGTTCTATACATCTGCCGAACTGACAAAGATGATTTTCTGTGGAAAAGGGGATACATCAGCAACCCTTAGTTAAAAGAAATATATGTACTCTCTATTATTCTTGAAGTTACGGGGCCGATAGTGAAGTAGGAAGAAGAAGTTTGCCCAACAACCGGAGGGATTTGGTTCAAGCCCCAGCTCTGGGTTTCAGTGGCATTGTGTCCTTGGGCAAGACACTTCTCTGGCACTGAGTAATGATGGTGGTCGGAGGGACTGGTGGCGCCAATGTACGACTGCCTCCCTTCTGTCAGTGAAACCCAGGGAAGCTGAGGCTACAATGTAGTTTGCCACCATCAGAAAAAGCGCTATATAAGTACAAGCCATTTACCATTTATGTACAAAAGTTTTTTTTACCATTTCCAAAAAAGACTAGTCTAACATTACAAATACAAATCTATTTTGAAACAAAATTCTCTCCATAAACATCCACTGGCTTTGAAACCAGAATACGTATTTATTTATTGACATTATGCATGCATAGGAGCATTTACAAGATGACATTTAGTTCCAGGCATGAAAGTTTTCCCACTATAAAGAATACTTTTTTTCAAGAATCTATGTCATCAGTTGGTTATGTGCAAATCATTCCAGTGGTGAACTGTGAAGCTCTAGTAAACTTGATGCTCAGGAGAGTAAAGACTGCAGCAAAAAATTGTGACACAAAGGGCACAATGTGGACATTTCAACAAAAAGGTTGACTTACTTTTACCACCACATGTGCAAACATTAATAACTGTGCTGTTTTTGAGGGAACATATGACCTACATGTACATAAAATACTTTACAAGATATTAAAATGGCATTTTTTCAGTGTTGTGATATAAAATTAAATAGCTAAAAAATTATCAAGGATGTGCTCACTTTTGTGAAGTCCTGTATAAGGTGCACTCCGACACAGGAGGGGAAATATAAAAAACAGACATAAAAAAGAAAAAAAGCATATTATTTCAATCACTCACTCGGATTCCCTCCTGTCCCTGTTCCCCTTCAGCCCCTGGAAGCCCAATGTCACCCTACAGTAAAGACAAGACACAAAACATATATATTTTTAGTTAAACTCAATGTTTTCTTAAGAGCAAACATCATTTGCTCTTCAAATGGGAATGTTTTGCATTTATCAGTTTTAGCTGTAAATATGATGCAAGATTCTCCTGACCTTTAAACCTGGCTCTCCAATGGCACCTGGTCCTCCCTCTTTGCCTGGAATACCCTTAAAGAATTGAAAAAAGAAAGGAAATACCCCATAATATCAATGTGTCTTCTTAAGCCAATATCACTTGATAATAGGCTGATGATTAATAATAAAAATTTCAATTAAAATACTTCAAGTCCCTGCTCTCCACTAGGTCCTGGCTCCCCAGTGGGCCCTTTAGGTCCCTAAGAAACAGAAAAACCAGTAAAAAAATATAATTTAATATCTTTAAAATATTTTGATTAATAATACATTTTTAACTTATAGATCAAACAGACACACATAACGTAAATAAAATAAATAAAAAAAGGAACTTAAAAACTGAGAACTTCTATGAAAAGATGCTGAACAGTTTCCCAAAAATGAGATAAGACTCATAAAATTAACAGAGCCTCTAGGCTTTCAGGATGTTTCCACCCTAAAACATACCAGTGACTGTGTAAGACACGCTTTACACCCCTGAGCAGTTGGTGTATTTCCAGGAATATCAAACATTTAGAGACTAATCCAATAATGTTTGGCAGCATTCAGGTATAAAAAGGAAAGTAAGTAGCACACAATGAAACAATTAATGGACCCTTTATCTTCTATAAAAACATTACAGATTATCATTTGTGCTTATTGGTGATTCTAGAATATGAATAAGGTTTTTCCTATGCTCCAGGCCTTATGACTTATAGAAGTTTGCGTTTTATTTTTCATATTTTATCCGCAGTCATTAGAGATAGAGACAAGCTGGTTGACTGGTGTGTAGTGAGCAGATATATCCTGGGATGCTTTGTGAAATCTCTCCTCATGAAACATTAATTTTTTTGGAGGCGAGAAAGAACAAAAAAATGGCCCAAGCAACTTGCAGGGAGACGGAGTTACGTAACCAACAGGGAGCAAAAAATAGTTATCATCTGTCTGACAGTCAGTTAACTGAGTTCACTATAAAGTCCACTATATAGTCCCCACTCTTTATAGTGATTGAGGGATTTAGGGGTATGGGCGAATTTTTGGACACTAACATTCACAGAACAAATAATAATATATTGTAATTTGTTAGCTTTTATCAAGACAGATCCCTCTTGTAAATGAGATCTTGGATCTCAATAAGTTAACCTATATAATATGGAAGGTTTATTTTTTTATTTTTTAGGTTAGCTTTAAAATGTATCAAAAACAATCTTTGCTTTATTTTTCCCAAAGGAACCAACTTTAAATCATAGAAAACTTGTTGCGTTTCTTTTCTTGAAAAAGATCATGTTAAGAGAATTGAACTGATAAGTCACAGTAAACATTCCATTTCAGAAAGGATGGATGGATAAACCAGCTCATTTAAAAGAGCTGTGTAAAATTCAGTACGGCATTTTTTGTTAAGTTTGGTACATTCATCTTTCATTATCATTTTTTCCACACAGCTACTTTCCTCCTGTCATCTTGCACTTTCCTACACTCAGGAAGATTGTGCACAGGTTGTGTCAGTCAGTGTCACACTGGCAGTGAGCAGGTGGCAGAATCATTACACTACCAATAACCTTAACCTTCTCGCTTCTTTTCCTTCTTTCTTTTTCTTTACTCTTTTTTGGTGCGGGCACTAAACAGCAGCTAGGTTAATACCGCGATCAAAGGCATCTTTTTATGCAGACCGGGCGCCTCCGAGTGCATTGCTGCTCCCCTCAGGCGCAGCAGCTTTAACTGATGCTTCGTAATGCCCACGAAAGGATGCACAAGCATCCTTTCGTGCTACACTGCCAGGCATTATGTATAGGTTAGGCTGTCGTTGGACATAAGTTCTGGACTCGTTATAAATGTATGCTATGTATACGCCCGAAATTCATAGAAGGTTTTGACAAGGTTTGACAGGGCCCCTAAAGAAAGGCATCCTTGCCAAAGATTTGTGTACTTACTGGTTCCCCTTGAGGTCCCCTCTCACCAGTGCCCCCTGGAATACCTGGCTTACCCTGAAAAAACAAAAAACAAAACATAAACTAATGTGGTCACACTTTTAAGAATTTAGAAAACAAAACAAAACAAAAAAAAACTGGCTTTGATCAGTGGTGGTTGAGGGCTATTACAGTGTCCAGTAATATTTTCAGGGTAACATATATGTAATGTAAAACCTGTAAGAACCCACACTATATGTTTGTTGAACCCAAACATCTTACTGTCAACATAAAGACATCTAATTTAAAACAACAGTACATTAATTCTGGATTAAATCTTTTTGTACATGCAGTATTTCCTTTTTGTCCACTGAAACTGTTGCTGGGACCTTAAGATGTCTAGGGCTCTGATCTCCTGTGCCTGCTTTAGGTCTTGGCGGGTGGGATGGTGGTCACTCACACATGCCGTTAAACATTATTGTGTAGAAAATTATTTACACAAGCGCACTTTAAAATAGACAAACAGGTTTGGATATAGGTGCTTACAGATGCTCAATATATACAGAAATGCTGCATTTTGAGCTGTGGTTGCCGCTAAATACATCTTGCATTACTCAGTTCTGTTATATTGCATCAAATTTAGAACATACCATCCCCAGAGACAATTTCATCAGATCATAAAATAAGATTGGTTTCCTTTCTCAGACAAGCAGATGACTTCATCGAGTCATTAAATTAGTACAGTTTACTTTTCATTGATGTTGTTTTATATGCAATTGTTTGTCAAGGTTTTCTTTTTCTCTTTATATTTCTCTTTCTCCAGTTGTAGAACCAAACACAAAGTGTGTCAAAATTTGTTTTTTAGCCCATAAAGACATCAACAAAGATATGCATTATGTCCACTTAGGAGGGAGAAACCATTACTTCATATGGTGGTGCTGCTCATACTGCAATATCATGAAAAAGCTTTTTTTTTTTTTTTAAGTAATTCCATTAGAAAAGTGAAACCTGACTAATAGAGCTCACTGAATAGCCAGCCTCTTTAGAAATTAGAATTTGCATCGTGTCCTCCTTGTGAAAAATGTCTTTTGGACATTTGTCAAGTCAGCAGTCTTCCTCATGATTGTTCAGCCTACAGAACTAAATTGAATGACAGTTTAAAGTCCTTTGCAGGTGTTTTTGTCATGATCTGGCATGTTTGCTCTTCCTTAATTTCTGTCATGATCTGGCCTGTTTGCTCTTCCTTAATTTCTGTCATGATCTGGCCTGTTTGCTCTTCCTTAATTGGTTATTTCTTTCACCTGTCATTTCCCTCCCTGCCTCAATTATCATTTATTTCTCTCACCTGTTTCCTTTGGTTTACATTCTGTTCAGCCTGAGCATTCGGGGCCAGATCATTATTTGTTTTCTGTTAGCCTGTCTGTTAAGTTTAAACCAGGTTCTTGTCCTGTATCCTGGCGGCCAGTGGATAGAGGGTTTTGTGCCTGTCTCGCCTTGAATTCTGGGTCCAACTTCTTGAGATCATTACAGTTTTGACTTAATCAGCTAATTTGTGTGACACTGGGTTTCTTCAATATTGGACTTTTTCACAATATAAAAATTTTCTGAGATACTTAATTTGGGATATCCATTAGTCAGTTATCCACATGAAAAAAAATGAACATAAAATACAAAAATAAATATTAATAAAATATACAAGTCCAACTTTTTATAATGTTATAATAATTATAATAATATTTGTCATTATATTCCAATTTTATTAGTAGCATCTGTATATGGTTTGTATTTTAGGTTTGCTATTTGTTGTGTTGTATTCAGTGATGGTGCCAAAATATAGAATACTAGGAGGAATTTTCCATGTACTTGGTCATTCTGGTTGACTGCCAGTCAAAAAGCTTTAAAACAGCTGTCCAGTTATATAGGTACTATGCATGAAAGGGTTATATATCTTGATACCTGAATGATACTAGACATGAGCTTTGTGGAATTAAAGGGCTGAACCTGCTCCCTTTTGCTTTAAATCCTTCTTGAACATAATTAAGATATGTCTTTGGTGAAACTTAACAGTTATATTAGTGTGCATTGGTAGTGTTTTATTCCTTTGGGCAAACCCTTTAAATTCTAACCCTTCTATTTGTAGAGATAGTTTTTAACCTGACATCACAATTTAAGGGACATTTTCTGCAGTAACATTTTTATGCATCTTTGCTTATCAGCACCTTCCTCTTTTAAAGTTGTAGCAAGGGGGATGCAAATCCGGTTCTGTCTCTATTTAGAAAGCCTTTTTTCTCTTTCTTTATCCTCTCCTCAGGCAGCTTATAAAGGACTTACACTAATCAAAGAAAATCCCACTTGGGCAAAAAAATAAAAATAAAAAAAATGACTAGATTAGATTTCTTTATAACTTTTAGCTTAAGAAAAACTCTATTTTTTTTTTATAATTTCCTCAAGAAACTATGGCAAAAGTCTAAAATGTAATTTTTTTTTTGTTTTTCTTGCAAATAACACAAATGTCCAATTTCAAAGTACTCATTTTGATTGCTGGAAAAAGCTCCAATAAACTGTTAACTGTCTATATTTCCCCAAGATCCTAAGGGAATTTAGGATGTCCCATTCACTAGAAAGGGGTAAAGGAGGGGTTAAATAACATACAGAAAACAGAAAATAGTTAGTGTTGCAAATAAAGTTTTAGATAAACAACTCTGTGTAATACAATCCGAAAATACAATGTTCCAACTTTACAGTCGAAATTACCAAGAACATTTCAAAATGCCAGAGATAATCAAAATTTCTTGTTATGTTTTACAGAAGCTATTATCCAACACATGATGGCGCCATAACTCCACAATAAGACACGCACATCATACCAGAGTCTCAGAGCGGGGTAGTTTATGGTTTTCTATAAGATGTAAATGTTTCTTGTTTAAAGCTTGGCCACCAAAGCTCCTTTGCTTTAACTATTTTAAAATAATAATTTTGAATAATATTTTTGCAAGATATTCTAAAGCATAAATCAAACACAGGTTGAGAAAGAGCATATATTCAGAAATAGATATATAACTTTATGGATCTCACAATGGAGAAATTAACTCTGTGTTTAACCCATCCCCTTGGGGAGAAGTGGGCTGCCATTGTGTGGCGCCCGGGAAGCAGTGTGGGGTTAAGGGTTTTGCTCAGAGAACCAGAGTGGAGGCAGTGGGGATCAAACCGGGTACTTGCAACCTTCTCAGAGCACAAGCGCACTACTCTAACCCACTAGGCCAACACGTATAAATGAGTTGTACTATATGCCTTTTTATATTACCTGTTTAGGACTTTTTTTGGTATATTTACTAACCTTCTGAGGACCAACAAGCCTTATGTATGTGATTAAGGACATCTGGCTGAGGAAGGAGTTAACATTTTTAAAAGCAAGGAAAGCAAGATTTATGTATTAATGGTAAAAAAACAAAACAAAAAAAAAAAACAGCAGAAGCTGCAAATCCAGCCAATAAATGAAAATCTATAAACTGTACAGTATAAGACTGACTTACTATAGTTTTAAGCACTGCATATGGTTCTGCTTCTGGTTTACTGTTTCAAATATCACTATTAAATCAGTTTTATATTAAAAGGAAATACATTTAAGAGTTGAATTTGGATGCATATGTTTAATTGAATGAAGTGTCCCTTTAAAAAAGTACAGCAAATGTCCTTAATCAGTGCATCACTGAACTACTTGCGCATAAATAAACAACCTAACAGGAAGAAGAATGTTTATATTTATTTATGGCTTCCAGGACAATGGCACTCACTGGTTTGTAACAGCCCCTCTATCAAACATGCACACAGTTAAAGACACACCTGTTCCCCACATAGCGCAATGCTCTGTGTGACTTTATTTTCTGATAATTGAAGTTTATGATGAAGACACAATGTAAACAGGGGTCATTCAGCACATTCTCAGATAGGGTGGCTGCAGCCCTCAGATGTGAGGAGGTAAAGGAAATCTTTGCGATACATTTCAAGCATCCAGTGCTTATTGTGAAAAAAAAAAAAAACGATTTAGTTAAATGAGTCCTATCAAACCAGCATTCAGAAAGCATGTTAAAGTGGCATATTTGGACACCATTGGAAAAATGAGAAGGATGTCAAAAATAGATACAACTTACATCATTTGTTCATGTTCTACTGATATTTATTTATATTTTGTTCAAGGATATTAATCATGTTTTAACTATTATATAATTTATATCGGTAGAAACGCAAAAAACAAAATTGTGTGATTAGAGAGTTATATGAATTTATACTTTAGCACAGGATTCAGCACACCTTTCATTGTGCAAAATGGGAATGTTTTAATGTGAACAAAGAGTTATATCTGAAAGGTTAAATGTCTAATTTATGTCCAGAGCACAAAACTCGCCATAGCTAAAACAGGACTCCTACATATAGCATACTACACACGTAATGAAACTGTTTTCTTTTGTTTAATTATAGTGTGTGGCCACAGCGTGCATATCAGATGTTCCTCACAGAGATCCTCAGTGTACTCAGGGGGTTTGTGTGAATGCCCAGACACATGAAAAATTAGAGGGAAAATTGCTTATATCATTCTTGGATTGGGGCAGTCTTCTATGGTTGTACAAAATAAGTAAGGGTATGTCAGTGACTTTAGAGAAGTTTATGAGTAACATTTGCCTTTAACAATTAACAATCTTTTCTGGCATGTAGAGACACTTTTATTACACTAGCATGGTGTGCTAACAACAAAAAAACAACAACAACAAAAAAAGCATGGAAAAGCCCACGGCTAAGGGACAGAGAACAGAGAGAATATGTGAACTTTTGTCGACATGCTCAGAGGCACCAGCAGGTTCTCTTTTATTAGAACCTCCAACCTGGAGGAGAAGATTGAAGCAACTCTTAAATCATGACAAACTGGGATTCTACAGTAAGGGAAAAAAGGACAGGGATGAGCTTTATGAGTGTTTTTTTCCCCGCTGTAGCTATAGTGACAGTGTGGGTGGTGATTAAAGCCTCAGAGTGAATAATTTTTGCTAAAAAATAGAAAAGGTTGAACATTACTTACGGGCTTTCCAGGAAGCCCTCTTTCTCCGGGAACGCCAGCTTTGCCCTTTGAAGGTAAAAAACCAAAATGGAAACAGATTAAAACACGGTTTAAATCAGGTCAAGTTGGTTCGCTGTGATAAAACAGAAAGATTGCAGAGAGATCCTAAATTTGGGATGTTAAAATATTTGCCCACGTTCAGAAGATGATGAAAATCATATACACAAATAACTGTACTTTTAGATACAATGTAAACTGATAAAGCTAATGCTTCCCTAGACATGCAAAATAAAAGTGGTTTAGATTTATTCTCTGAGAAGTATTTTAAAAGATCACTTCAGTTTAGAGCTACCCTGGTCTGCCCATGTTAGGTGAGTCTAACTTGGGGTGCAATAAAGAGCCTGTCTGGTAAGGCTTAGGCTCCCCAGTCTTCAACAGGCCAGACCAATCACAGGGCAGCAGGAAGCCCCATAATACACAGCTTTTCTGCACCCAAAACAGTTACAACTGCAGCTGCAACAGAGTAATGTTTTAATGATGCTCTTAACCATTTCCCAAATGGGGTAAGAGCTTTTATTTTAGAAAAAGATGTCTTATGCATCATACCTGCTGTTATCTGATTGGTTCTAACCTCCTACTGCCGACTGCTTTAGTCCCACCTTTAAATCAGGCTCTATTTGCTCCTTTCCAGACTGATATGCTGTGGGAAGCCTTATGTCAGTCAGGCTGGCCAGACTAGTCTACAGCAGTGGATCCCAAAGTGGGGAGTTATTACAATCATTGTGATGTGATCACTGAGGTATCACATAAATACCAAAACATATTTAATCAAATACTTTCAGTAAATGTACATTTGGCATGAAAGAAAATAAAAGTACCATGAAATTAGTAAATACATTTGTTTCATTTATGTTACCAATACACAATTCAAATATTCAATTTACCAGTAAACTGCAGCATTAAATAATACATTTTTCAGTTTAATAAAACAAAATGATCAAATGTGAGATTTACAAAAACTATACAAATAATAAAAATATTTCCTGTTACGTTTTTTACATGAATATAGAGTAAGGTAATCATATGTATTTTTAGGGGCGTCTACAGTCTGTTGCACTATTATTTTTCTGAGTGGAGCCCAGTGTATAGCTTTAAATAGGTTGTTTTAAACAAAATCCCAGCTAAGGATATATTAAAAATGATATGATAATGTCCTCAGCTTAATATTACTGAAGTCTAACTTTAAGGGCCTAATCTTTGAAGGGGTTGTTTGTATAAAAACCCTGGATAGAATGTGCAAAACTGGCCATTAAAATGATTAGGGTAAAATGATTGGAACTGTGGGCACAAACTTTTTTGGCGTGTGGGCCTTTGTGATTTTGCATATCATATTCTAATAACCAAACACAAGGATTATGCAGAGTTAAATACCTACCATATGTAAAGTGGTTTATTGAAAACAAACTGCTGGTAAATTTTTCCATAAGGTGCACAACCCATGATTTAATAGCTTGTAGAATCTCCTTTAGTTATAACAGCTTTTATATTTGAATAAATGATGATGTAAAAATGGAAGCCTCTTTCCCTTATGTAACATAGCTACTTGAATGTACTGCTTTAGCCAGTCTTAAGCTATTTGATTCAAGAATGCTTTCATATAAAAATAACTTTAGGTCCGAACAAACCATCACCCTTTAATTCCCAATATAAATGATCAATACAATGTTTTTATGATTACATGTTAAACTTTTTTTCCTAAACTTGTTTGTGTGAATTAAAGCCAAATAACTCCAAGATTACTAAGATGGTTTGAAAATGGCAGGAATACACCTCACAGATTGATTACTAATAATTGCTTCTCTGTCTCTCCTTCTTGGCACTGTTACATCATCCCCTGTTACATTTCAAACTCACAAACTGCCAACACTCCTGCCTTAATCAGGACCTCAGTATCATACGTTCTAAAAACTTCCAAGTGAGTTTGTTGAGCAGCACCTGGACGCTACTAGTCCTTACTGGAATGGAAAGGTTTTTCAAATGTTTTTTTTCTAATTTTTTACCTTAGTTTATACCAAAATATAAGGTGCAGTCTCCTTGTTTTTTGTTTTCGTTATTTACTTTTCATTTTATCTGATCTTAGATTCAAATCATTTTAGATCCTTGTAAAACCTGATACAGCATTTATACCTTAAGAGTATGAGGTTTTTTGGGGGGGACAATGTGCTATAGCTATAATATTAGTTCCATCAAAATGGTCATATTTTTTTTCCTTTTTTTCAATATGCAGCCAAAATATGTAAAATATTTTGTGATCTAAGCAAAGTATTTTACCTCTATAAATATGGAAGAAAAAAATGTTTATTTAATAAATACTTACTATGAATCCTGGTTCTCCTTTTGTTCCAGAATCACCCTTTTCACCCTAGAAAAGAATATATATAGCTCAGTATTTATAGCTTAAAAACATTTTTTTCAATAATAATAATAATAATAATAATAATACTTTGGACTTGTAATGCACATTATATTTAAACAAATCCCAAAGTGCTACATAGTAAAACAGGTAAGTGTCAAGACTCCTGTCTGTGTGTTTGTGTTCTGTGTTTGTCTCCCTTCCTCCACCAGGAGGCGCCTGGTTCTGGTCCACTTCCTCACACACCTGCTGATGGTTTCCTTCCTGCTGACTGCCACTACCTCGATGCCAGAGTGTTTTCCAGTTTTGGGCACTCTAGCCAAGCTGAGTTTTGCTGAGTCAAACTGAGTTCTTGTCAACCTGAGTTTTAGCATTGTTTGTCTTTTGCCTCTCGGCAGGAAGCCATCCTGCAAACTGGATTTTTCCGACCTTCTCTCCCTGGAAGGATCAACTGAGCTTCAAACTGAGCTGGGGTTCAAACAGGAGGTTTGGATCCACTTTCCCCAAGAGATCGTTTGAGCTTTACGCTGAGAAAGGGATTCGTCTCCATTATGACCCGTTCAAGTACTGCAGGAAATCTGAGTGGCAGTCAGTTTCTCCGTTCACCTACAAACAACCGCTTTCTGGGTAAACCCTGTTCCGCCCTCCACTGAATCAGACAAACACTGGAACTACAGCATACAGACTGGGGTCACAGATTCAACAACTTCTCTGGAAATGTGAGTCAGCAACCAAATCCTCTTCTCCAAGTTCACGAATCTATTTTCCCACTGAGCCTGAACTAATCGCGGTGCCTTCCCCTCACTTTTAAGTTCCGGTTGAGCAGTCACTTTTGTAAAATCATGTCATTTTTGTAAAATCATGACAGTAAGTGCTAAATAAAAAGCCTTACATGGAGAGCATGAAAAATAAAAAGTAAAAGAAAAGAGAAAATAATCAAAGACAATAAAAGATAAAAAAAGGGAAGAGTTCCATTAGAATCTCTCCTAAAAAGGTGGGTTTCAAGGCCATGTTTAAAAGCATCAGTAAATCATCATTACAAAAGGTATAAAGAGATCTCTCAAATCGGACACATAAAGAAATACAACTGCATCTATGCATCTTATAACTACATAACTTACATAGAACTCCCTGCGTGATAACCAATTTAATAATATATATTTTTTTAATTACATGATTTCTCTCCTTTTCAGAACAGAATCTAGTTATTGTTTACCTTGGAGCCCTCAGGTCCCGGTTCTCCTGTTGCGCCATCTGGACCACTGGGCCCCTGCAATACATAATTTGTTTTTACTTTAATAATTAGCTACATACTTACAAATTATACACAGGTTAATAAAGTGGAGCACTGTGAAGTAAAAAATACACTGATGTGCCATTAGATGTAATTTTCCCTTCTAAAGTAAAACAATTTACCCAAATCTCAGAACCTATCATCTAAACCGAATCCCACATTCTATTAATCTTTTCTATACATTTTAGGTTATAAAATTATTGAAAAATTACTGTTATCCCATTCTTAGATGGATAATTTGTTCAAAAACAAGTTTTCAACATTACTGAATCTTACCTTTTTTTTTCTTGAAACAAAATTTAAACATTTAGAATATTTGTTACAATTCTTCCCTTTGTTTGTTTCCTTGTGTCTGTGATGGGGCTGGACAATATTAGAAATTCCTGCTATGATGATACAGTGAATTGCAAAGCTCTGATACACAACTGATCTCCTTTTCATCTAAGCGTCCTTTTTTATGTGACCTTAAAATATGCATTTTGATCAATGTAATTTTTGTCCAGTCTGAGAATCTGCTGACCAACTGACTAAATTAGCAATAACATGTTAAATGCAAGTCCTAGAAACTGTTTAAAATGCTAGGATTTTAAATGCAACTGAAGCATATTTGGTATGTTAGTTCCAAAGTATTTCAATTTCTTTATTCATTCTATGCCATATATATAAATAATTGGAAATACTATCCAAGTCTAATAAAATAAAATAATTATATCAAGAATAAGACAATTCTATTTCTCCTTCTGTAGGGGTCATTTTCCTGTCAACCGACACGCACCCCACTCATGTATTTTACATCTGAGTAAAATAAATAAACCCATTTAAAATGGAACTAAAAGACATTAGGTCCAAGAAAAAAAGATAAACCAAACTCCTGTTTTTGTGATTTAGTTTTATTCTAAATATGAAACTGTAACTTAAACTGCGCCGTGTTCCATAATAACTCAAATTTGTTTCTATTTTTTTTTTTTTTTTTTTTTTACATCTTTAGATGTAAAGAGGGACATTTCAATAGTAGAGAAAGACATGTTCAGGCGATAGTCCTACCCTTCTCCCTTTAGGCCCAGCGATTCCTGGACTGCCCCTCTGTCCCTGTGGACCCTGTTAAACAAAACAGTTTTCCAACATCACAAAAAATACATACTAAGAGCAATACATAGTAAGATCTAAAAAATGTGGTAGGTTTCAATGTCAGTCTGAATGTTATATGATTAAGCATTTCCAGCTCTAACTTAATATGCTTGAAGACAAATTTGGTGTTTTTGCTGCATCCCAAGGAGGAAAGGAATCTGCTTTGCCCAATGGGCAAACATGAGTATAATTTTAAAATATTCAAATTATTGTTCAAGCCACAGTGGCTGCATAAAACATGCACTGTATATTATTGTTTCTTTAGCAAGACAGACCTGTTTGAAAATTAAGAGCAGTTAAGCTTCCATTTTTAATAGATAACACTTACAGGTAAACCTTGCATGCCAATATCCCCAGGACTTCCCGGTGATCCTGGGTAACCCTATTACAAAACATACAAAAATACAAAGATAGACAGGTAGATAAGAAACTGTGACTCTGACTAAATACTTCCATTGTGAGATCAATAAAGTCAATCAATCAATCAATTGAACAGGTTCGCTGGTGAAGATTCTCAGTCATCAAGGTCATAGTCATTCCAAAAAAGTAAAAAAAAAAAATCCACTAGACTTTGTTTTCAAGACATTTCGCTTCCCATTCAGGAAGCTTTTTCAATTAAAAACGTCAGAAATAGCGTTGAGTTCAAGGCTTTATAGAGTGGACTAAAAAGAAAGACTTTTTTTGGCTTAAAAAACATGTAGATTAAACCGAACGAGCGGATCCGCCCCTTAGGAATGGGCAGTTGTCAAGGTTCTTTGTTAGCCTGCAATACCCGATACCTGTCTATGTCTCTGAAAGGTTGTCAGGGGGAATGTTTGTTTTTTGGTTCACTCTATAAAGCCTCAAACTCAACGGCATTTTTTACATTTTGAATCGAAAAAGCTTCCTGGATGGGAAGCCAAACGTCTTGGAAACAAAATGCAGTGGATTGTTTTGGAACATTTTTGGAATTAAAGAGGTAGCAAAACCTTTAAGCACTGTGTCTTATATAACAAAGATTTTTATTTCTTTCTCTTCCATGGTGCCCTAAAGGCTGAGCAGTGCTTCTCAATATTATACAGTTAATTAACACAGACATCTGTAAAGCAATCATTTCCCAACATTTAAAAGCTCCCAAATTGGCTAAATTCCCTGAAAAATGAAACTGGCAGTTGCACCTTTAATTTTCGTAAACCGAATATATAAATTCTCCAACTGTAGTTACACTAAACCATCAAGTTAATCCCCTTTTCTTTCACCCATTAGTTTGTGAGCCACTGTAACAGCCAGAGAGGTCAGTACTTTATTCCAGAACCCCAGACATGGCAATAATCCAAAATCCTGAGATAGTGTGGGAAAAAAAATCAGCCACTCACAAAGACTTGTACAACTCTGCAGCTGACACCATACACTCTGCAGCAATACATATTCTTATCTTTTATGTGTTTATTTGTAGATAAAATGTCTATACCAACAACTTTCTTATTGCCACAAGTCAGGTAATGATTTAAAAATAACTTCTTATCCTGTTTCTACAAATACTTTTGGGTTTATGCAACCAATCTTGAACAGAAAGAAAACTAAAGTATTTTATGATGATAACAAAGGCCTGATCACTTTCACGCAAAAACTGCAAAGTTTGTAAATTTGCAAAAATCCTGGGAAAAAGTTCACCCCCCATTTTCTGGTCATTATTCTTCCTGTTATAGCTTTTTGAATATATGTTTACAGTGACATTTAGACTTTACAACAAATAAATAAAAAAGTATTCAGACTTGATGAATAAGGCTTTTCTGTTTCATGAAAAACTTTAACAATAACATTTCTTCTCAGAGCATTTTACTTTTTCTTGTCTTATACTGGAAGTAGAGGATAGTGCTGTCATCTTTCTAAGTTTATACATACAATAAATCCTTTTATTAGTGAAGAATGCAACCTTACTTAAAGAGTGACACCCTCTACTCTATGGTGATTTCTATTTATTTTCTATTAATGTTGTAAAATAAACAAAATATATTTACTTAAAAAAAAATCTGTCATTGTTAACTGTCTTAGGGCAACTGGAAACATGGATCTTGATGCTTAATGCATGATTTTAAGTATTGAACACATTCTGAAAGCGTTTTTTCCTTAATATAAAATGGCTGGCACTGAAAAAAACCTAGATTATATGTCTGGAAAATCCTTAGTGACTTAACTCACCATGGGCCCCTTTTCTCCAACAGGACCTGTAGGACCTGGTGGCCCCCGGTCACCCTGTTAAAAATAAAAAAAAAGAAATTATGTTTCTGGAGATGGACGTGTTCCAGGACATAGTAAAGGTAACCATCCACTAAATAAAAAAAATAAATATTGTTTTTTCATTATTTGCTTACCTCCCATTCAAAATACATCATCTCAAATACAAAAACATAACGATATTATTTAAATTTCTGTTTATTATTGGTGTTTAAAATTATTTCAGATTGCATGTTTTATTTTTTAGTTAAGGGTATTTTTTATGCATTGTAAAGCAAAATCTTTAAAGTGGATGAAAGAAGTGTCTTTTCAGATTAATCTTTTGAGGATTTTAGAGTTTCAATGCAAATTTAGAAATATTTGTTATGTTAGGTAAAGACAGAAGCTATTGAAGGCCTTTATAAAGATGTGCTGATAAATAATGAGTCTAAAACAATCCTAAAAAATAACGGTTTTCTGAGCAAGAGAGTTAAAATTAGCTAAAATAATGGAAAATAGAGTGTAAAGCAAATTAATTAATGAAGGACTCCTAAATATCCTGTGACACATTTTCAGAAAAACTGATCGAATGTCTGGTTGACTCTGATATAAGTCTGTTCTGCTCAATCATCATTACCCAGATCATTGAGAACTTCTCAAGGTTAAACTTTCAGGTTGTTTTAAATACTGAAATCCTCTTCATGAAAGTGTATTAAAACACACAAGACATCAGTCGGCTTATTTAAAAATGAAGCCACCGCCATTTTTAATGAAATGATGCATTTTCTTTTTCATAAACAGGGTAAATGCAATGACGGTCCATCTCCTTTTCTTTACGCCCCCCTCATTATTGTAAGCGGAAAATTTTAATTAAACGTTGAATTCGAAATTTTAGTCTCTAAAGTAGAGTGCTGGAGAATAAAAATATGCAGAATGGGAAAAGAATTTGTAGGCTGTCAGGGTATGCCTGGTGCTGACAGAATAAATCGGGTGGGGGGTTGTGGGAGAGTTGGAGAACAAGCAAGAATCTGACAAGCAGACGGCTTCTCATCACAAGAACATGTTCTGACACACGGGCCTTCTGGATAGGAAAGAAAAGGCAAGCAGGTTGGGATAGAGGGAGGGAACAATTGATTTGAAAGCCAAAATGTAAATGTTGCTTGAGAGGACTAAATGATGCACAGCCAAAAATGCTTAGTAAGCTGGGAATGGAGTATTAAGTTATTTCTTTGGAATTTGATTAAAGAAAATACACCTTTAAATTGGAGAGCTGCATGTGATATGAATTAAATAAACGACTTATGTTCATTTTCATAGCGAAACATAACATGCTTCTTTAAAAAAACAGGCAGTGGTAAAGAGGCTATAATGAGGACATGGCTTTGACAATATTGTTATTGATGTGGATGTGAGGGTGCTGAGTGTTTACACAAGCATGTGTTCCTGGGTTTCAAGTCAAGGCTGCTTTAACGTGGGCTTAATTATAGGGGTCTGCTGCTGACAGGCAAGCAGCTGATGCTGCCTGACAGACTAATGACAGAGAAACACACTCCTTACCTTTTCACCAGGAACTCCCATTACCCCAGCTATCCCAATTAGGCCAACTGGACCCTGGAGAGAAGGAGGAGAGGAAAAAAGAGAACAAGAAAGAGTGTTAAACACAAACACGTCAGGAGAAAGTACAGAGGGTTACTTACGAACCTGTCATGAAGCTGGGATTCCAACACATTGAAATTAAATGTTTAAGTCAGTCTTGAGTGAATTTGTTTTGTCTAAAATTATAAAATGATTAGATAGAAGATTCTCAGTATTAGAAAAATCCTAATGATAGCCAGAAAAAGGCACATTTTATGTCATGTATTATTCTTCTTCTCTTCACTCGACTTTTTAAAACCTTAAAAATTATAAAATGAATGCTAACAATTTTAAGGAACATCTAATATAATACCTAGAGCACTAATTACACTTATTTCCACCTTGGATAAAATTATATAAAAAACAAAAATCATTTACTGGAGAAGAAATATTTTTCTCTCAAAACATAAACATCACATAACTTTTAGCCACTAGGGGCTAAAAGTTACTCATGGTAAAATGAGTCTGTGACTGAAGGTGCTTCTATGGGTGACCAGCACATCATGAAGAGGATGTGCTGAATATTCCAGCATGGATTTCTGGCACTGCTGTCAGAAAGACAAGCTCCTCTCCAACCACGTGATTTAAAGCAACTAGCAACACTGCACTGTCACAACATTAAACAGTCTCCCTCCATGTTTATGGAATCTAATGGTTGATCACTTTGGACAAGCAGATTGAGGAGTCATGGAGATACTCTCTAATGACAAGGCCACAATCATCACTCTAGATCCAATCCTACATTCGAGAACCAAGATATGTCTTGACTGGCAGGGGTGAAAGTAGTTGTAAATTCTTGACAGTGCTCTGCAGGGGTATATAAACTCTTTTCTGATTGTGACACTTGCCTGTGCTTTGTTAATTGCAGTGCTAAAGGGGATTTCTTTCAAAGTTTCTGCCACTTCTTGAACCAACTTTGCAGCATCAATGTTGGGAGGCCTGCCAACTCTTAGCTGTACTCCCTTAAATTGACTAGGGTATGAACTAAGAATTTCAATGCATTTAATATATATTGTCATGATCTCAAATACCTATGGGAGTGTAGTTTTCCCATTATGAAGATACTCTGAAAGGTTCTTAGTTCAGTGGGGACCTCTGTCATCAGAGCAAGACTTTTCAGGAAATGTATAGAGCAGAAGGCTTGACCATTTTGAATACATAGCCAAACTCTTTTGGCTTCCTTATTTTCATAGACCTCAAAGGACCCAGTCCAGGTAGAGTGGAGAATGCAGCTGTTGAAATTGAACACAACCATTAAGTGGTGTGTTAGACTACCTATTGCTAGCAGCTCTATTTGGACCCTAAGTCCAGCGGTGGCAGGTTCTGGAAGACGGCTTTATAGCAGACAGCCGTCCTCCTCCTTCTGGTACTGCGTACGGCACAGGATCTTTTAGCCGTACACAGTACCAGACTGTACTTTCACCTGTGCTGATAGGTAAATGTTGCCTAGCAACACGTTCTTATGTTCAGCTCTACAGAGCAGAGTTTTTCAGGGGCAACCCAAATGGAGGAGCACTAATACCCTTCAAGTGCTGTAAATCTTTTAATATTTCTCAAAAGATATAAGGATTTTTTGCATTTTTGTATTGCTTTTGAAAAGTTGATCAGGCTATATGAAATCATGATTTACTTTTCCTCTAAAGGAAAACTATCCCTGCAGGCCTATTTATTGACAATACTTTAATTTAAGAAAGACACAAGAGCATGACATCCAAAGGTGGAAAGTTGATGTTTATCTTCCTATATTAAGAAATTGCTATACGAAATCTAATTTTGCCCATATTTACACCAAAAGAGAAACAATTTAGAGGTTAGCAACAACTCAAAGTGGTAAAAATAAGAAAAGAAAATAACCCCAGTGACCAAGTTTGTAAGAGTTAAAGTAAAACTTTTCAACCCTCTTATGGATAGCCCAGGTTTTTTTAAATATCAAATAGCTATGGAAAAAGGTGATATTATTTTTAACACATTTTTACTAACAATGACAGCAGCCATCTGAGGGTTGTTCATCAGAATAGTATTTGTGAAAAAATATTACATCTAACCAATTGTATAGTAACATCAGTAACCAATAACAGCTCTAAATCTGTTTTATAAAACCTCTGATACTGGTTAGCAAGAGATTTACAACCAGATTAGAAAGGTTAATGAGAATGTTTAGGCCAATTCAGAGACTGATTGGTGATGTAAAAAAAGACAAGAGCAAATATTGGGAAAGCTTTCAACAAGGAGGGAGCTCCTTTGCATGAAGAATACTGTCACTTGTTGTCCTCCGCTTATACAGAACTGGAATAAGCAGTACAGTAGTCTTAGCAAAGACTCCCAGACTTTTCAATCCCCATACACTTCTTCCAGCTCCTCTAGGGTAAGCCTAAAGTTTTCCAGGGCAAGCAGGGAGACATAGTCGCTCCAGCTTGACCTAGGCCATCCCTTGGGCTTCCTAATGAGGGAATTTTCCAGAGGGCATCGGAAACACCTGTCCAAGCGACATCAACTGTTTCCAGTTAATGTGAAGAAGAAATGGCTCTACTCTAAAGACTCTCCCGGATTGCAAAGGTACCTGGCCACCCTGTGGAGAGAGCTAATTTCAGCCCCTTGTATCCAGTATCTCATTCTTTTGGTGATGATTTCAAGATCATAGACTAGGCTAGCAATGTAAACAGACGGGTAAATTGGGAGCTTTGCCTTTTGGCTAAGCTCTTTCTTCACTACAACAAACTGATTGTCAGTATTAGCCGTACCAATCCCTCTATTGCTTTCTCTCAACATTCTTGCCTCGCTTGTGAATAGGACCACAAAAACTCCTTCACTTGAGGCAGTGTTTCTCCTCTGACGTAAAGGGGTAAAAGGAAAGTCACCTTTTTTAGTTAGGAACAATAGCCTTTGCAGATGGGAACCAGCAGAACCGTGTAATCTGCAAAAAGTAGGCACAAAATGGGCTGGTCCTCAACCCAGGCCCCCTCTGGCGTTTAGCTGTGGCTAGAAATCCTTTCCATAAAGTCTATGACAAGGACCATTGACAGAGGGTAGCCGTGCTGGAGTCTAATATGTACTGAGAACAGATCCAATTTAATACCTGGAATGTGGATTACACTCCTGCTATGCTTGCACAGAGACTAGTAGGAACCCTAGTATAAAGTCCCTAATTCTGTATTCCACAGGGCACCAGAAGGGAAAACTGCTTGGGCAAACTTCTATGAACCCCATGCACCCTGCAGAGTGTGTAAAGCTGGCCCAGGGTCCTACTGTTGGGATGAAACCCATCCTGCTTCTCCTGAAGCCAGACTGTCCTCTTTGGCACCCTGGCATAGGCCTTTCCACGGAGGCTGAGAAGTGTGATCCCCCTATACTTTGAACACACCCTCCAGTCTCCCTCTGCCAGTCCAGGGGGATTGTCACTAACCGCCACACAGTGCTTAAGAGACATGCCAATCACAACAGCCATACAACTTCCAGAGTGATAAGGTACCCAGGTCAGAATCCATCCACTCCCAAAACCTTTCCACTGTGTAGTTTTTTTTACCACTTCGGTGACTTAAACACTAGTTGATGAGTCAGTTTGGCTCCAGGCGCCCAGTCTCTGCTTTAACCAAACATGGATATCAGTTAGGTTGTGGAAAACCTCAAAGTACTCTTTCTACCGCCTGACAAACTGAAGATTTGTGGCACCTATATTTCCTAAAAACTGCCACCAACCTCCATAAGAAGGTTCATATATGCCCCTACCCACAGATCTCAGTCTGGACAGCAGCATTTATATACATACCTGATTACAGGCCAGTTTAAATAAACTTGCATTGATTTGGCATCCATTCTCTTTACAATGTTTTTTTTCTGCAGAGTTTGACTTACGACTTTCACATAGTGGTATAATTAATTCACATTGTCTAATAACTTTTTTTTCCATGTGTCCCAGAGTGTTTATATTGAAAAAGGGGGGAAAAAAGTCTTTGACTGAAACAAACTAACAGAAAAGAAACAGGCGACTAGCATAAACACTATAAAGCTTTGTTCTTTTTGCAATTCATCAACTTGGCAAAATGCCTGACAGCTATAAAATACTCCTCATATATCATCACTGCAGGAGGATTATCCTCCTGAATTGAAATAAGCACTGGGTGACGGTAATGTAATACAGCCAGCAAGACAGGGGAACAAGAACACTTTATTGACCTCAGATCCCTTAATCTGGTGAGAAAGTACAACAACATGGCAACTTGAAACTTATAACTGCATAAAAGTTTAACAAGGTATTTTATGTTCCAACAATTATATCTGGAGGCTCAACTGCTACTTATTTTAGGGTACAGTAGGTACTCTGGTCAGGTAGAAAAGAAAACTTAACTAGATTAAAGACGTTCTAATTCAACCAATAATGTCACATTCATAGAAGCAGTACAACATTCAAATCCAAACAGGGTGATGTAGTCAGAGGAGTAGTTGATTTTGTCAAAGCAGCCTGTTTTCATTTTTCTATATATTTAGGTTCTTTAAGAGAAAATGAAGGATGAGACTTGGAGCAGAACATCTGAAATGGCCAAAAGTGTCCTAAGCTCTTGAAAACCTTCAATGAAAATGTCACTTTAAATGGTTTATGAGAGGTGATATAAGGATAAAAGACCACTTAGTGAAGATATAGGGATTAAAGCTTCAATGCATCAACCCATTCTCGATGTCAGTCACATCTCATTTATCTGGAAAGTGATGTAATGGGATTTATTAGAGCCAACATATGTTTAAGGGTTTCTTTCTCACTGCATAGAGCCATGGTTCCTGTTTGGCTTCAAAGGGCCCTCTGTTCAGTTAGTGCTTAATGCCTCTCATATGTGCAGAGCAACAACACAGTCCAGCATGCAAGGCCCAATTGGTTGCCTCTTTTATCCTTAGAATGCAAATATTAACATTAAGGGGCCTGCTGGAGGGACAGGTCTTCTTGTAGTTTTCATAGAAGATGTATTTGAGGAAATTTCAACAAAGGAGAAGCGGTACAGTTCCTACTCCAAAACTTAGATTCTTTGCAGGGATAAGATTTTTATTTTTTTCTAAAGACAAGAATTAGGGCATTTGATAAAAAAAATAAAAAGTAAGAAAAAGGTAGGTAAAAAAAAAGCATGAAGAAGCCAGAAAGTTTCACTGCAACTTATAGAGCAGCTTCACTTTAATTCAGTGATTAGAGGTCGGGTAGATTTTCTTACCGGTGGTCCGATTTTTCCAACACCTCCGGTGTCCCCTTTCTCTCCCTGCAATGAGTAAACATTAAACAATCTTATTATTTATTACCTGTAGTTTAACATATATCTTACTATCTTTACTACATTTTTTTATTCTAACAGTATGCTCAAAGGATATTAAGGGCGTAAAAGAACACACACATGGATTGCAAGGGGCTGTGAATAATTTCCATGATGCACCGCATGATGACGGTCATGGAGGAAATCATTTCCCTCTAATTAAGACCATCTTTACTGCACAGTCTAAGAGTTTAAGCGGATGAAAATCAAGGCAACCACGAAATAAGCACAAAAAATTATGATAGAAAAAACAAAACAACTAACTATTCTAAAGTGACTGGTTGGGTTTAAAAGTAAGTAACGTTTATTTATAAAGTACTTGTCAAAGAAAAAAAACACAAGACAACATTTATTATAAAGCACAAGTTATACACAAGTTTACGAGAAACAGGATAATAAAAGAACAATAAGTTCATGACATAAAAGACTATTTATGCAGAACAGATTTTAGTTTGTTTTTAAAAGCATCCACAAAGTTTGTTGGGCAAGTATTTCCATAGTCTAGCAGCAGCAGTCTAAAAGTCCTTTTGTTTTTTGTTTTTTAGATTTAAGCCTTTTATGACGAATAACCAGGATGTTCTTGGCTTGGGATCAAAGCCTACAAGCAGCAAAGTGATTGGTTAAAAGCTTAAAGATATTAGGAACCAGACTATTTAAAGATCTGAGTGTAAAGACATGTATTTAACTGAATGCTGAAATCCTCCAGAGTAGGGAGTATGAGAACAAATTGATATTGTAGTATTAATTAGTTTCAGCTAATAGTTTTGTTGCTGCATTTTAAATGGTTTGCAGGTGTGAAATTCATGATCATTTCAGAACCGTAAAAGGTAGATTACAATAGTCTAAAAAGAATGATATAGATTTGTGCAGAAGGACATGCTTCATTCATGAAAGAAACATGAACAACACATTTACTTGATGTTTGGGTCAATTCTTATTCAGAAATCAAGGATAACTTTATAGATAGTTCTTTTTGATATTGGAATTTGGAACCGGATAAACAGAAGCAACTCTGACTTATGAACTTAGGAGATTAGGAGCCTGAAAATTGCTTGAGAGCCTGTTAATGATGGGAGATAAATGTAGAGCAAGGGTTAATTTCTTACTTTCTACTGGCAGAAGAAAAAACACTGTCATTAATGTATTTTAAAATGAAAAAAAAAAAAGAAACAAATTAAAGAAAACACTCTCATGTGTATGTGTTATTAGTGAGATAAATATTTCCAGGTGTGTAATAGCTGTGTGGGATTCTGCTTACTAGGTCAGCTTCCAATCGCAAGAGTCGTGTTTGATCCCAAGCCCTGACAGATTTTTATTCTGTTTTTAAGAGTTCTTCCAACATATCGTTTAGGGAATAGGTCAGTGGCGGCCGGCCCATAGGGGGCGCTGGGGCACCGCCCTCCCTGATAAGAAGAGAGAAACGTAAAAAATATTTTTAGAAATTAACTCATAAATGTCAGTTTTACTCTCTAGAGTGTGTACCTATAAGAAAAACAAATTATATAAACTACATTTCCCTATCTAC
>NW_015150981.1:179664-197129 GCF_000732505.1 Cyprinodon variegatus | reverse complement strand
CAGATTCATGTCAAAAATACCGAACTATCCCTTTAAGTGAGTTAGCATTTTGTAATTCTTACTTTTGGTGTTTAAAATACAAGAAGTTGCAGTTGTCTGTCTGATTACATAATTTAAATTAAAATGAAATCAGATGTTATGATAAAACAATTACACTTTTTTGAGTCATTTCTTTAATGACTACCTTCTACTGTGACTTGGGTTAAAACATATTAAGGTAGGACTAGTCTTTGGTAGGTAATTTGGGTAGCCTACCTCCTGTACCTCAACTGCAATCTTATGCTCTGGACATTATTATAATTAAAGAACAGAAGCATTTCAGAAAATATAAAGAAATACACATGTCCTGTAACACTTGTATTCTCCACTATTAAAAATATTGAAAATAATTACATCTGCAGTACTAATGACATCGGTGTACATTGAGCCAGTTTTATTTTTTTGTTTAGAACAAAAATAAATATTTTTGTATACTTTTTTGGTTTTAAGAAATTATGTTGAGAAATATGTTTCTATTCTTGCTACAAACAGCTTGCTGAACCTGGATGTAAGCTTTTTTTTAACCAACTTATCTTCATGTTAACCGTTGCTCGCCCAATAACCTTATCTGGAGTCTTTTTGGATAAGGTGGGCCAGTGTCCTATATATCTCTCATTATAACACTCTAAGATGACCTGTTTGCCAGCATATCCATTTATTTGACATAAATGGATATGCTCTCTGGATATGCTTATATTCATAAGTTTCTGGGTTAGGCCAATAGCACTCATGATCTCTTTTTTTCATTTTGTATAAAAAAATAATCTGATAATGCTTTATCTGACTCCTGATTATGGTTTAATAAACAAAAAACTGGTATTACTAGTTCTTTTTTTGTTTCAAATGACACAATGTTACATGATAAAATGCTGTAATTCACACTGACTTGATGCCAACTCAAGGAATAAAGTTGTCATCCCCTGTTTCCAATAAGTAAATGTATTAAGATCTAAGAGCCAAACTCAGTATAAGAAAAATCCTCCAGGACATTTTGTAAATCTGGTAAGGAATTCTAAATAAACCAAAGTAGAAAAGCATCACTGAAGTGAAAGGGAATACCTACAATTTAGTTACAACTCGTACATCTGAATTTGACAGGTGTTGGCAAACTCAACAACTTAGTGAATGTACGGAAATACAATGCTTTTCACACAGCAAAAAAAGAAAGAAAACATTTTTTTGCATATGTGTGTGCTATAACCCTTCCAAAGGCTTCTGCTCACTTTTCCAGGACTGGAAAAAAAAAAGAAGCTTACATTTGTTTGGTTCTAATTCAAAATCAAAACCTCACCTGGTGGAACATGCCCTGCGGTCTTACAGTGGAAAAAATGTTTCCACTCAGATTTACAGTAAGCTGCTACAACTTAAGAGGTGACAAATTCCAATATGACAGGTACCATAATAATTGATCTAGCTTTAGTGTAATCATGCCGGTATTTTCCATTCCCAGTGAAACACAGCAGATATCTATATGACCTGATGTACAGTTGCGCTTGAAAGTTTACATATCCTCCCATTAACAAAAATGATAATTTCACACAGTAATTCAAATAACACAAAACTGAAAAAGTAATAATAAATGGAAATTTACTAAATGATAATTTAGTAAAATAAAATATTGATTTTGAATTTTGTTTTAAAATAATTATCCTAAAAAATAAACTGTCCCCGACACATCTGATTACAGTGATTGCCTCAAAGATAAGATTTTCCCTGTTTCAACAACATTTTTGTTCAGGATCTCCATTAGGCATGTTTAAAATTCAATGTGACGATTTCCATTTTCTATTATTTTTATTTAATATTACTTTTTATTTATTTTACTGCCAGCTCATTTTTCTGTAGCTGAAGGGTATGTAAACTTTCAAGCACAACTGTATATTAACTAGTGAGTTCTGAATAATCTCACCTGTACTCCTTTTGGGCCTGGCGGGCCTTGGGGTCCTCTCGGACCTTGTAAACCCTAAAACACAGTCAAATGTTTAAAAAGTACAAGCTTAATGTTAAAATTTGCAAATCATCTAAGAGTGACTACCTTTGGTCCTGGTGGGCCATTGGGGCCTGGTACACCAATGTCTCCAGGAAAGCCCTTTCAAGAATAATAAAAGTGATTAAAGATATTGATGCTGCACTGTTACTTTTTTTGTACATATATATTTATATTTATGTTAGTAGCATAGATGCTAAAATCGGTTAACAGTACACATATATGCTTTTTTGTAATCACTCACACACTTGACTGGTTAAAAAGGTTTTTTTATATATGGATTTTGTGTTCCATAATATCATTCCACAGTATTTAGCATTGTTATTTTGTATGTGTCTCATACTGTAGCATGATGTGATATTCTGCTAAATCGACCTGATGAACCTTTTGAACTTGTTGGAAAAATTATCTTGGCATATGTCCCTGCAACCCAGGGACTCCAAATATGTCCCATATATGTTCCACTGTTACGATTTAACATGCATAAGTGTTCTTCAAATGTTTTGCCAATTATATCCATGCTATGCAGATGCTTTGTCCACACCCAGAATATTTACTACCTTGGCATTCCAAATGCAGTCAACTGCTAAAACAGCTGGGGAGCTGGCTGCTTCCTGAACAACGTGCTGGAACTGATATGCTGAACCACAATAAAAAGAATGCTTAACACCTCTATGTTCTTATTCTACATATTATAATGGGTCCATTGACATAAAATTCTTACACTATTTCAACAGCATCCCATGTGATCTACACATGCAACCAATTTATAATTTATTAATCCACATATAAATATAAGCGTTAAGCCTGAAATGAGACAAAAATAAGTACGATTATTGACTGAGCAATTTCCACAGATATACTTTTAATAAGAGGTGTCCTTGGCTTTATGTTTGGGACTATTTTTATATTTGTCGTCTTCCATTTGACCTGGACCGCAGTCTCAGCAGAGACTCCCAGACTTTCCTCTCCATAGACACCTCCTCCAGCTCTGCTTTGGGAAATCAGAGGCAGTCCAAGACCAGCTAAAAGACATAAGCCCCTAATACACTGAAATCCCCAGGATTTAAGCCCCAGGATTCCTATTACACAGGTAATAGGAATCCTAGATAATTCATCAATGTACTTTCCTATTACTCTGGAAGTACTGCAACAAACAGTCAGAGAGAAACTAAACTACTCCTTCAGTTCAGTGTGAAATGGGAACTCACAATTGATTCTCCCTTTACCTCCAGTGCCAACCAGCTATATGTAAATCCCTAACTTTAGGGATTTAATTTAAGTTTATTTTCCATTAACCTGCATCTGGTAAGAGTTGTTTTTTAAATATGTTATCTATTTAGAAGGACCTCAAAAGAACTGATTTACACAGTTGTTTTCTTTGATTTCATACATCTACAGCATAAACTGATAATGTTTTAGTCAAAATGATTATTTATGTCACATAAGCACAGATATATATCAAGTAGAAGCTTAGTCAGTGGATTCCATCCCAGTTGGTGGCAGTAATGCCTTATTAATGCCACATACAGTATGTGAAAGAGATAGACTGACAGACAGACAGAGAGAGACCGACCCCAAAGCCCCAGGAAAGTAAACTTCTGGCAAACTGAATTTATCCAGGTAAATGTGTATGAGAAAGCCACTCGGGCTTTCAAAAGACCAAGGCTGTTGAGCAGCAATGGTGAAGGCACTATAGTCCTTCTGGTGTGTCCTTGGCCATCCCCTGGGCCTCCTCCTGGTAGAACATCTCTGGAGGGAGGTGCCCTGGGGGCATCTGAAAAAGATATCTGAGCCACCTCAACGGACTCCTCTTGATCAGGACGAGAAGCTACTATACTCTGGGCCAAATGACCGAACTCCTCACCCCATCTCTAATGAAGTGCATAGCCACACTTCGGAGGAAGCTAATTTCAGCTGCTTCTGATGAACCATCCGCGCAGCTCTTTCTTTACGAGAACAGAACAGATTATAGAAGCAGCCACACTGATCCGTCTATCGATCTCCTGCTCCATTCTCTCCTTAGTGATGTACAGGACCCAAAGATACTTCATGTTATGGTCACTGACCTCTAGGAGCTCTCTTCATGAGAGAGCTCTCTCTTTGTGTTTGAGGTCTACCTGGCTGTTAGAGCTGCAATGTGTTGAAGCCCGTCAGCCACCTCATAAAGAGCTTCAACCCTGAGATGTCATGCCCCTTTTTTCTCTTATACACTGGGCCTTAATCTGAAGTGATCTTGTCTATGAGCTGAGTGTTACTGTGTGTTCACGTTAGACTATTGGCTAACTAAAGTTTTGTTTTTCTGATCACAGTGGAAGCAGGGAGGGGTTCTCTGCCATTTTTGTTTAACTGTTTGCTCCTTGTTTCGTGGTTAGCCAGCAGGATTATGTTCTTTTTCTTTTCATTTCTGTGTTAGAAAGTATTTTGTTTTATAAGTGTTTGTGTGTGTGTGTGTGTGTGTGTGTGCGGGGGTGGGTGGGGGGGGGGGTTGTTTTGGCCTTGGAGACTCTGAGGCTTAAAGCTTTCCTGTTTTGCTGTTTTTTTTGTGACCCCTGCAAATTGTGAATAAACTATATTTTTTCTACTGACATCATCTTTTAGTTTACTGACTTTTGTGTTACACCCAGTTCCAGAATTTACCCTTGACAGAAATACATTTCTATGTTATAAGTATGATCACGTAGATCCCTTAGGTCATCAGAAACTTGCTTATTCTATGTTTCCCTGAGCTAACAGGGGAAAAAAAAAATGTCTAAAAACCTGAAATGTACAGTAACTGATTAATATTTTAATAGTTCAGAACATTACATGTTCTTACTGCATTGAAATTAAATTAAATCTGCCTAATCACAAATAAATGAAGAGTGGGACTGAAGATATGATACTGCAGTTTAAATTAAAATGTGATTTTGCATGCAAGCTCAATTTGCCTTTTAAATCTTCGCAATGCTTTTAGGTCTCTAGCATTTTTTTCTAGCAAATTCATTTTTTTATGTTCCGACACAAAAATACAACCGCGAAGATTTACTTAACTTAATATGTTAAACAGCAGTTTATATGTGAACCCAGAAAAAAAATGTCTTTTTGAAACAACTGAATTCTCACTTCACAAGGTAGACTGTGTTCTGGTTAACACATATCACATATTAAAATTTTCTTTTATTCTAAAATGAAACTTGTATACAAGCAAAGGACAAATGCTCGTGTAAACATTTTTTTATGTTGCAAAAAAGCAGACATTTTTAGCGCAGCTGATATCCATTTCTAAATATTACCCTATAGGAAACATTTACTCTAATTATTTCATCCATCCATCCATCCATCCATCCATCCATCCATCCATCCATCCATCCATCCATCCATCCATCCATCCATCCATCCATTTTCTGTCACTCTTATCCCTGGTGGGTTTGTGAGGGGTGCTGGTGCCTATCTAGAGCAGTCAATGGGCGAGAAGCTGGGTACACCCTGCACAGGTCGCCAGCCTATCGCAGGGCTACACAGAGACAAACAGGACAAACAACCATTCACACAGACACTCACACTAAAGGAGAATTTAAAGAAGCCAATTAACCTAACAGTCACGTTTTTGGACTGTGAGAGGAGGCTGGATTACCCGCAGAGAACCCACACATGCAAAGGGAGAACATGCTAACTCTTTGCAGAAAGACAATGTGCCCAGAATCGAACCTGGCACCTTCTTGCTGCAAGGCAGCAGTGCTACCCACTGCCCTACTGTGCAGCCCTTAATTCAATAAAATGAAATAAAAAAATACTTAAAAAATTTTAAGGGAATGTATCGGGGAGAATATAAAAATGTGTTTAATTACTTTTATTACAAAAAGCTTAAACACTGTTGTTAAATATAAACAGCAGACATCTAAAGCTGCTTATGTAACATGTCATTAACATGATATCCGATTCAGTTCCTACCTCTGGTCCTGGTGGCCCAGGTGGTCCTTGTATCCCAATGTCTCCAATTCTACCCTTTAAAGCAAACAAATGGTATGCATCATGATATATTCATTATGGATCCACTATAAAGCTGAATGAAGAAAGCTAATTCATGTTTCCATACTATTAGTGAAAAATCAGACAGAATTTAAGTTTAACAAAAAATAAACTATGCAGTCCTGGTATTTTTTTTTTTTTTTTTACATTGATGTTTGACACAAATATTGGTTAAAAAAGTACACAGAGTACAAATTTTGTTTTTCAAAGCAGAATAAGAACAAAGTTACCCATCTTTATACTTTGCAAGTTGTCAATTAATTTTTTTTTAATGCTATATAATTCTGTCATTCAATTTCTTTTTTTAAGGTATATAATTCTGTCATTCTTTTTGTATCCTTTAAACAACACATTTTCATTGGCTAGCTTGCTTATTAGGTCAGATAAATAAAACAAGATACATAAAACAGGTATGCTAATAATGTGAATAAATAAACTACAGACATTCTTATGTCATTTCAGGGTACTCATATTGTTAAATTTGCATATAAATCTCAACTTCCAATGCCTTTTATTGACTGACTGTTTCTTAGTGATTTTTAACAGTGAAAAACTTATTTTGTGTGCATTGTTAACCAAATACTATTCTGGTTGTCACATCTTATTGTAATAATTAAATCAGGTATCTCCAATATGAATTTGAGTGTTTTTCTTCATTTATTATGCTTTGTGGACTTAGGAAGACAGGGGCAGATGCTGCTCTCTGTCTACATCATGCGACCTGAACTTGCTGATACACTTAGGTATTCACAGACATCCCTGGATGATGCATAGAGAGCTACAGATGTCCATAAAAAACTTCCCTACTGGGTATAAAATCCGACTTTACATTTGCTCACAATAAATGAACCCTATTCCTGACAAAGATATGAACAAACTTAAACATACCGGTGGCCCTGGTTTCCCTCTGGGTCCAGTTGGACCAGGAGCACCAACAGCACCCTAAAACATGCAGACATAGACAATATCTCTTCAGAATGTAGCATTACAGCAGAGTACACATCTGGATGTGTATTATCTGATGACCTTGTGATTAATGAAAGAACATCTGATTTTATATGAGCACACATCTCTCATCTTGTTTGGATTCATCATTTCCTAACATATATATATATATATATATATATATATATATATATATATATATATATATATATATATGTTAAGGAAAACAAAATTAATTCCTAGCCAACATCCTATCACTTTGTAAGACTAAGTTATATATTTCCATAAGTGATAAAATTGTCATTTCTTACCTTGTCACCTTGGAAGCCCATCTCTCCTGGCTCACCCCTTTGACCCACTTCACCCTAGATTTTATAGCATCACACAAGATATAACACTACACTTCCCTGCAATATTAATTATAATAGAAAAAGATTACAAATATACACAATTTTGACATTTAAAGTATGTGTACTACACTCCACTAAACTATGGTGATTTGAATCCTCTGTTTCCACAAAACCCTCTAAACAAATAGAAATAACATGTACAGCCAAATAGGTCTTAAAACATAAATTATTTTCCATAAAACCTTCAAGTGCTCTCAGTTTGAAATCGTTTTGAAGGTCATGACCTTTGGAGGTAATTGCACATATTTACTTTTCTAGCTTTTTTACGGTTGTGGTAGAAGTGCTACCAAAATGTTACCAAGATATTGTGTAGCTACATAAAGTAAAAATACATGATATCGATCAGTGACACAGTAAATATATTCACATCAATAATATGAATATTTAAATCACCTTATCACCTTTCAATCCAGGCAGCCCGACGTGTCCTGCTGGTCCCTGCAACAAAAAATTATACCAAATTATAAAATGTAAGGAACGAAGAGTAAAGATGACACTGGAGTAAGGATTTCGAATTGTCCAGTTATTTGTTTTACTTATAAATTGTTTAAAATCTTATGGTCTTTACCACAAATACCCTTTTTATAAGATAGTATTGAAGTAGATGTGTAAAACATTCAACAAAAATTTGACAGGATGAAGCCTACCTGAGGTCCTGTCATACCAGGCAGTCCTCTTAGTCCTTCTGGTCCAGGATCCCCCTGTTGGAAAAAGGAAACAATGAAATCTGCTTTTAAAAACTAATGTAATACATCCCCTTAATTTTCAGGCCAAGAGCTTACTTGAGATTATGTAGTACTATGCCATGTAAATTGAATTATGCCAAGAGTCTGATAGTAATGAGTTACATTTATATTTACTTAAGTAACAATAAAAAAAATAAATAAATTTAGGAGTAAGTTTACTGTGCCGTACTTCTTACTTTTACTTAAGTATTATTCTTGTAAAGTATCGCTTCTCCTAATTGAGTAAAAGCTCTGACTACTTTGTCCTCCGTAATTTCAGTAAACAGTAGAAAAATGCAGAAAACAGTAGATATTAACAGTGGAAGTTCGTTACCCTGTCCTAACATATATACAGTTCTCATTGTAGGGATTGGTTTTCGAAGTTTTATGTAAAAATAAAGTAAAAGTATTTCTTCTGCATCAGTTTATTCTGTTATAATCATGACATTTATTTGTATTCTTTAGGCATTTGAGTCTTTAAAATGCCAGAATGTGCAAATAAAGTCTGTTTGCCAGCATCATTTATATTTAATCTGATGTTATAATACAACAGTTACTCAGTACTCAAGTACTTTTTTACTTTACTTGAGTAAAATAAAATTGAAGTAGTGCTACTCTTACTTAAGTAAATTTTTTGGGTACTCTACCCACCTCTGATTATACCATAACCACTTCTAGCCTTTTTCAAAATGAGTTAAGATTCATAATTATCCATTTATATCCATTTATTATCCTGTTTTGAATGCATCTGGTTGCTTCTGTACAACCCAAAACATCTAAACCAATTGAAAGGATGGGATAAAAGCAGCCAGGAGATGCAGGAACACCACAATGTACGTTAACGATGTAAACATACCATACTTATCTCTATTCAACACTAGCAACAGCCGTTTATAATAAAGGTGGTGTCATGAAATTGACAGAGAACCCACCACATGTTTTAGAATTTCTGGTAAAGATGGTGAAAAGCCTCAAAATATCCAGGAATTTATTTGTGGACGCTTAACCTCACATTGAAACTGTTCCACAACCTCACCAAAACAATTAGCAATAACTAATGTTAACTTAAACAAATTCAAAGCTTTCCCTCAATATGGTGCTGTTCCCTTTGTACAAAAGGGAACCGTTCTTCATGGTTGGGATGGTGCTCTTGGGTTTTTAATCATCTTTCTTCTTCTTCCTCCAAACACATCAAGTGTTGCAAAAGGCTGTAGTTTTGTCTCATCTGACAACATTACTTTCTTTCATTCCTCCTCTGAATCTCCCAGATGGTCATTGGCAAACTTCAGACGTGCCTGGACCTGCACTGACTTGAGTAGAGGGACCTTGCTAGTGCTGCAGGAGTTTAATCTATGGTGTCATAGTTTTACTAATGGTGTTTGAGATTTTGGTCCAAGGTTTTCAGGTCTTTCACCTGGTCCTGCTGTGTAGTTCTGTGTAGATCCACTCACTTCCTCCTGATCAGTGATACCAAACAAGGTGAGATCTCGCATGGAACCCCAGACAGAGGGACATTTACAGCCATGTTGAACTTCTTTCATTTGTTTTATTGTTTTGAGTTCTCAAGAAGTTTCCTGTAGCCCATCCCATCCTTGTGCAGGTTTACTGTTTTATCACTGATATCCTCACACACCTCTGGTCTTGATCATTGTGATGGATTGATTATGATTCAGTATGTGGACGGATGTTTTTTTATAGAAAATTAATTGAAACAGGTGTAATTAAAACAGGAAATTACTGAGAATAGAAGTGCTTCTAAAAGAAAATCTACCAGGGCTTTGAGACTTTGAATTAGTTCTTGTTAGAGGGTAACATAATACTTATACCATGCTGTAAACTAGTTTCTTCTAATTCTAATTTCTTCATAAAGATTTTTTTTATTAGATCTAGTCACTCAGAACTAAAAAGTACCTACGATAAAAATAAAGGATCTCCCCATACTTTGCAGGTGGGAAAAGTGCAAAATCGACAATCTAACTAATACACTTTCTTCTTACTGTAAGGCAAGAATATCTGATTTTATTAAAGAATAATGAATTAAATCTTTTAACTTGTATCATCCCTCCATCTGTATGGGGTTGCAGGGGGGATGATGACAATACATACAATAGGTCAATTGGTGAACATGCAGTAACACAGCAAAATCCGGTATGCATGTCAATACATCTGTGTTATATACTGTTTTTATAGACCATGGACAGAAAGCTCATGTGAAGTGAGTTGGATCTAACCCAAACACAGCTTACAACTTTAGATTGAAACAGTAAATAAAAAAAATAAGCAATTGTCATGTTTAGGAAGATATACCCTTTAGTTACTAAGTAATAAATTATTACAAGACAATGAAAACCCTGTTGGTCTGATATGTCTAGTTTCTCTCTTCCTGCTCCATCTGGACACACAAAACCCAATAAATCCAATTCTGTGACAACAAACCATTGGTGTAAATGAAGTTTGAAACGATGGTACAAGATAGGTGTCGTTCAAAACTGTATCAGTTTACATGATATGAGCATCTGGAGTCCTCTTTGAATGAATACCTATTTTATGGTCTGTAGTAACACTCATCCATCAGCTTTAATACTATCGGAGTATGAGCTACACAGTTATAAAAACCTTAAGCATTAAAATGAACCAATTATTTACTTTATTTTCAATTGCAATTACAACGTTACACTGAAAATTTAATTATTTATTTTTTTTACACTGGAAATTTAGAATTAACTGTTTTATCTAAACGACTACTAACCCCTAAATCAATTTTTTTCTTTTTCTTTCTTTTTTTTTGCTGAGTAACTGTGTGAATTGGCATCTTATTTGCTGTCTAATGGTCCCAGGCATTATTTTGATCATTTACTGCACAGTTTTTGCTTCCAGTTTTTGTTTCTAAAATTGTCTGTTTGGCACCCTCCCAAGGTCAAAACGATGTTACTGCATCTGATTTTTGCTTTTGGCCTAGCTGGGAATGTGATGTAATTAAGGAGAACTGATGTCAGCAGCTCTGCCCTGAGCAGTGGTGATTCGCTTAGGAATTGATAATAAATTGAGTGATTTTGTTATAATGCGAAATAAAAATAAATCACGGTTGTCTCCATTTTTGGTTTATGAAAAAAGCCAATGCATTAAAATTGGATACAAACAAGTCAAGTACTATATTTATTTTATGATAGTTTTTTGTCAGTCACAGGACCTATAAGTTATTGGAAAATAACATTAATTTTGAACAGAGGACTTATTAGAAAATATAAAATGCACCAAACTTTGAAAAAAATGAATGTCTAACTAATCTAAGATAATAATATGACATTCATGTGGTATCACTGGGTCAAAGAACATTAAATTTATTAATTTCTGTTTAACAAGATTGGTTCAGATACTTATTTACAGTCTCCATTAGAACATTAGAACAACCATATATGGGAAAAGGGGGTAGCTACACAAAGTCTCTGAGCCAGCGGCTCAAACTGGAACGGCTCAGGGCTACTGAACTTGTCATGGTTTTGGTTCTGTTATGCTTACTTTGCTCCATGTTTCCTAGTTTTATTGGTTTAATTCCTGTTTTGTTGTTGTTTCTAGATTTATGTTAGTTCTCAGGTTTTTTTGTTGTCCTCTGTTGCCCTCTTGTGTGTGTGTTCCTTTCCCCTTGGCTCCCTCGTTGTCTCCTCTCACACCTGCTCCTTATCAGCTCGTTAGCCCTGCCTTTGTCTCAGTCAGTTACTTATTCTCTCCCTCTGCTGTCACTCCTTGTTGGCTCCTTGTCGTAGCTGGTTTCTCAATGCTGTTTTCATCTTACTTTGTCTCACCCTGGCTCCTTGTGATAGTTTTCCCCTGATGTCTCCATGGTTCTGGTTAGTGTTTAATTTTTATGTTGGATTTTTGGATTCCTGTTTTTGCTACCTGTGTTATCCCATCAAAACATCGAAGAACTCACCCCTGCTTCTCAGCCTCTGCATTTGGGTCCTCACAAAAACCTCCAAACAAACCGTGACAGAACTTCTCCACAGCACTTTTCTCTATTTCCCCTGGTTTCCTCTATCTTTGCTGAAGACAGTGGAGAGAGATCCAATCTCTCTGTCACAAAATGACCATCAATGACTTCGCTTGTTATGTTTGTGTTGTGGTTTAATCACAGCCAAGATTCTGCCAAAAAAATTCTACAATTTCATAATGCCCTACCCTCTAACAAGGTATTTTTCTTAAAACAGCACTTATTCCTACTTACTTACTATAATCACTTTAATCAAACTTGATGTTATTATAGTAAATTTCCTTTTCTCGTTTATTGTGTAATTTCCACTTTATGAAGTTCTAGAGCTCCCACTTTAGCTTCTTCTCTTGCTCATGCTTGCCCTCATGTGAGAAAGTTTCTGTTGGTAAGTAAAAAAGTATTTCAAGAATGTAAAAATTATAAACAATTTATTACCACCATCATTGGTGGGGAACCAGGGTTGTGTAGGTCCAACATTCTTCTATTAATTATTTGCTTACTTTTTTTTACATTATTTCAAATAAGAGGAAAGTGTTTGAGGTGTTTCCTTAAAATGTATCCACAGCAGTGTCTCTAATTTAAAATATTTTGAATTAGAAACTTATGAGGTTTACATCTTCCTCATCAGGGCTGTCAAAAATTAAGTAAAGATGTAGTGATCTTAGCAGTGCGGTTTTCGTCAACGATGATGATGACAAAATTATTTCCTTGACGTTCCTTTTTTTTCGTGACGATAACGAGAACTGATGAGCTAAATGTGGATCTTTGGTGACGAAAAACTAGTCAACGAGACGGGTCTAGATAAAAAATTTAACGGGTGTATGTTCAGATATTTAAAATGCATCATTGTACTGTAATCTGCTAGACAAATTAAGCAGTATCAGCCGTGTTGCTGCGTTCTGTTTGGTGTGCAGCGCTGCACTTTCTGCATGACCACAGATGGATCATGGCAGCAGGGGTAGGGGTGAAAATAAGCCGCAATGGTCCAGTACTGCATGCTCAACTCTGACAAAATCTGTTCTTCCAGCTGTGCCTCTTTGCGGCTTAGCTCTGATTGCGCTTCACTTCCCTCACTGATGTTTCACTCTCAGCATATATGGCTCAGTATGGCAGTATGGCTCCTCCTGCTATCGCTCCTTAATACACTATATGTGGCTGATCATCCTCTGCCAAGCACAAAAATCCCTTTGTCCAACTATAAATATTGTATTTCTTCCAGGTCAAAAGAGGTGTTACTAAACATTCTTTAATTTCTAACAAAAGGAATCCCTAAATTCTATCCTAAGCAAATATTTCATTGCTTTCTGTTTAATGTTGGATAAAGAGCCAGGTTAAAAGGTAAAGAGATGATTAATGAGAATATTCTTATCTTTCTAGCATTTAACAAGGAGGAATAAAATATTGAATCTTACCTTACACAAAACAGGAAAATTAGTTAAGTTCAATATTAGACCTCCCCAAAAAATAAGAAATGTTTAAATTTGGTTTCCTGACATGTGAGCTACAATACTTCAACATTAAAAAGAACAGAAGATCAGACTCACCCTCAAACCAGGAAAGCCAGTAATACCAGACCCACCAACAGGCCCCTGTTAAAAAAAAAAACACAGCAGCATCCTAAATTCACCACTCGGAAAAGGTTCAAAAACATACACTTAAACACAATGTTTCTTATTTCATAACTTTACTCTAAAAAATGGGAAAGATATCCTGAACAGAAGCTGATGAATGCAGAATAGCAATAACACTGAATTATGAATCCAGGCTGGTGCACATCCGAAACCAACGGAAGAAACGTTGTTCAGTACTAACTTTTTTTCATTTTCTGATTATTTTATCTAATTAGCTGTACTTTGTATTTTTAAGAATTGGTATGTCTTTAATAGTACTTTTTAAATTTCACCTATGTTTAAAAAAGAGTGGTTTCTGGTAATTAGTAAATGGCCTCCAAAGGGCTTTACACTACATTCAGCCGTTCATCCATTCATCCACACACTGTTGGTGGAAAGCTACATTGTAGCCACATCTGCCCTGGGTCTCACTTGTTGCCATTCACTTGTTGCCACCGGTGCCACCGAGCCCGGCGGCAATATTTAATACCTATCCACAGGTGCTTGAAGGATCATTGTTCTCACCTGGTTGCCATCTGGACCAGGACTTCCCCTCTCTCCTACATCTCCTACCACACCCTGTGAAAGACACACGCCATATTACCTTTTAAAAACCTAAAAAAAACTACACATTTGTGGATACTGTATATTCTCAGTTTATAATGTGCACATCAAGACAAGAAGCATTTGTAAAATGTACAGCTTTTAAGTAATTTCAGCTAGTCTTTGTATAAGTTATACGGTGTAAACACTATACATCACATCAGACATGTTACCTCCTTTATGATTTAACATGGACTCTATGTAAAACTGATGCTTAATTAATGACAGACACAGGATGTGTGCAACCAGATGTGTGCTGCCCCAACCAATTATTGGCACCACTAATTAAGAGAGGCTCAATAATTTTGAGTACAAGGGCATAATCTCATAAAATGAAAATATACCCAACCTTTGATTTTAGTTTATATTTTAGTGGGTAGAAAAAAAATGCTGCTTTAGGAAATAAATGTCTAACTTGGTCATAATATTTGGAAACATTTAATGAGTTATTGATGACTTCATGTTTCAGTTCTGAACAAATATTTGTGACCAAGAAGCCTAGACTTAATCTGGCAACTATTCAGTACGGGGAAGAAAAATGAACATGTCACGTAGATTTAGATGTTTAAAACAAGAACTTGAAATAAAACAGAAACCTTTAGCTATGCTTTTCTTTAATGCATCAACCACAATGATAAACCAACCAAGAATATGTGTTTGTATTTATCATAATGCTGCAGCATTTCTTTTCCAGTTGAGCCATTAAAGCTTGTGCTTATTAAATGTAACTATTTTAACTAGTTCTAGTTCTATTTGCATATGCAAACTGTTTCAGTGCTACAGGGCAGGGATGTATTGACTTTAGGTTCCTCAATCTTTTTATTCAATTAGGTGCTTACATAGAAAGAACTTCACTGATTCACAAACATATGCTTACAGAAGATTAAAAAAACAAACAAAAAAAAAAAACACGCAAAAACAAAACTTGGTCAGTATTACGTGTATTCCTTTGGGTCCAGGTTTTCCAACAGGACCAGGAATGCCCTGCAAAAGACAAACAAGCCAAAAAATTATTCAAACCCTCTATATTAAAGAACCGACATTGGGAAATTTCTAATTTTCATAATTAAAAAGGTAAAGAAAAGTATCCTAAATGATAAATGCTCCATATAGCATAAATAACTACTATATGAGGATTTCAAAAAGCATTTTGTTTATCAAACAAGAAGGATTTGATCAGGTCCGAATATACTGCAAAATAACAGACAGGAACAGATTGAGCAATGGATCTTTGATTTTCTTAGGCTGGATAATATCAAAGCAAGTGAAGAAAGAATAAGGTTTTAGAAAAGATTTAACACGTATATCCCTATAATAGAAAAAAATAAATGCTTCAAGATACATATAGGTTCTGTAGTTAGTGTGACATAGCAAACTTATCATATTTTATAGAGGAAGAAAAAAAGCTCCAGATAAGTGAGAAGAATGTGTCACATGAACAAGCCTTCATAATTTTTTGTGTTTTTTTTTTTTTTTTCAAATATACATCATTGTTCCCACCAGTTCTAAAAAGATTGTATGACCCACAATACAATTAAGATCTATTTTGGGTATTTGGTCAAACAGTTAATATTCTTAGTGCTACTCTATTGCTGGTTATCGTGGGGTGGAGGAAGAATTGGAGGACCAATTAAGATAGGGATGCAAGAGGGAAAAAATATAATCATAGAATCATGGAGGTATTCTTGGTTGCATTTAGAAATAAACTTCACATTCATCTGATCTATTCCACTAACATCAATAAGTACAGTAAATAACACAAGAAAAGGATTTAAGCAGTTAGGACTTTCTGTTATTTGTTCAGATTTATGCTGGTGCAAGTTTTTTTCTCTACCTGAGGTTACATCCCCATTAGTTTGGTACCTATGCAATGATAAGTACATGGGCTTGTAAAATGGTCAATTTGTCTCGGTCATTTATGGCCACACTTTATATAAACAACTCTACTGTAAAACAGACATAAATAGAGTTATCAATCAAAGTGCAACATAACGATCTATCAATAAAAAGCTTTTTTTTTTCTGTTTTTGACAAAAATGGATACATATCCACAGTGAAATATTTTGTTGAAATTGGCATTTTGCTCTGTTGTTTAGGTCTTTGTCTCCTGACTTGAGTGCACAGATTAAATCAGCTGACTGTTCCAGAAAAATATCGACCTCATATTCTTGCACAGTCTTGCACATGATACAAGCCTGACTGGACATCTAGTAACAAATTAAACATCACCATATAGTGTGTAGGTTTTACTGGCCTTGACTAAAGTGTTAAGTGGTGAAATTTGTTAGTCATGTCTTACAGGACAATATTTCAGATAAAGTCTAGATCAACCGGACTTCATTCAAGGGATTCCTGAGCGGTTTCTTTGACAACACTTACTTGTGCGACATACTTGTCAGTCAAGTAAGCCAGTTCCTCTAGTGCCACTGCTACCTGCCCATTTACTTGCCGAGTAATTTGAACAAGTCAGGCCACTAATGCATGTTAACTGTAATGTTTGCTGTAGCTCAATTCCCAGAGGCAATCCTGTTCCCTCACAAAATAGTTTAATCTTTGGGCCACCCAAAATTATACAGCCTGGTTGAGGGCAAAATTTATTGTTTGCTTAGTTTGTGAATGATTAAAAACAAAAATTCTCTCATAACTGGTGTTTTAAAAAAAAGAAGCAGTCTATTTAAGGTGTTGCCTTAAAATACATTGTGACGTTCAATTAAATTAAACACTGAATTATCTTATAAAAATGACATCATTATCTGGGCTGTCTCACATGTTTACAGTAATCTTATTACATGAAGCTTGTAAAAGAAATACAAAATAAAAATTATTATTCTGGTAATAAAAATAACAATAAGCTAATCTCAACTGACCTGAAAGAGAAAATATTTATTCAAATTGAATGACAGACCTAGAAAAAAAAAGTCTCCTGTCTTTAAATGCGTGTAATAAAAACACTTACTTTCTCGCCCTCCAGCCCTGGTGGACCAGAAACGCCAGGAAGCCCAATGAAACCCTAAAAAAAAGCAAAATTTAAAAAAAAAACTTAACATTGGTTCAATATGAACATATTATACAAAACTTTGAGAAAATATCTAATTGGGGGAGTGAAGACTAAATAACTACAGTACAGGTATAAAAAAAAAAACAGTT
>NW_015150981.1:162954-178054 GCF_000732505.1 Cyprinodon variegatus | reverse complement strand
GGTCCACCGTATATAGCCTCGAAAAAAAATTATGTATTAAGAATAAAACCAACAATATCCTGTTATTGAGCTATTTTTTTATGCATTTAAATTGTTTTAATTAAAATCTCCTGAGCTCATGATCTTCAGTTTAGTCACTGTGAGTAAATTATGACGAATAAGCAATATGCAAAGGGTACTATATATATATATATATATATATATATATATATATATATATATATATATATATATATATATATATATATATTCATGTTTCAGGGAACACACTAAAACAATCAACTATACTGCTTATTACTGTATGCTAGAAAAACATAACACGAAGAAGCATACAGTAAATATCATAGATGCTTTTCTAACAAGTAAAAATCTGAAAAGAGTGATTTGTATATGTATTAAATCCTTGAAACAATACTTTGTAAAACTACCTTTTGCTTTATTCACAGCTAAAAGTATTTTGATGTAGACTGCCAGCTTTGAACATTTATGAAATTCAGTCTTCTTATCTGCAAAATAGCTCAAGCTCAGTCAGAAAGAATGAAAATAATCTATTAAAATGAAAACAAGTCTTGTCACACTTTATTATTATTTAGATTGTGCTTTGATTATCACATCTACATGTTTTGTCACTCTGACACTGCTGAAGACTATAATATCCCCACATCATCCCACTGCCATTTATCTTAATGTTGAAATGATGTGTTGAGGTTTACAGTGCATCTTTTAATCCCCACTGCTGCACTTTTTGAAAAAAAAAAAAAAAAAGATTTTTGGTTTCATCTAGTCACAGCAGCTTCTTTCACATGAGGACTGTTTTCGGGGCGTAGCCAACTGCAAACTGGAATTTAGAGACCTTTCCATCAACAATTTTATAATCATTATTATTTTTATTTTACTTCCTTACTCTTCCTTACTTCTGATATAGTTTTACAATCTAGCAACGCAATCTATAATTTGTGCGCCATTGGTTTTGTTAGAATGGCTTTATTCACACTTTGTTTAGTTTGTAGGCAGCAGTCTACAAGCAAAAGGCAGGTAAACCCAGGTGAGGTCGCTAGTCTAAAACAGGGTAACACAGAGACCCAGAAAGACATACAACCAAAAAACACACACACACACACACACCTAAGGATAATATAGAGATGCCAATTAATCTAACAATCATGTTTTTTAACTGTGGGAGGAAGCCTGAGTACCCAGAGAGAAGCCATGCATGCACAGGGAGAACATTTTGAATCCAGGGCGTTCCTGCTGAGAGGAAACAGTGCTACCTACCCAGTGCAGCCCTGTGTTAGAGGCCAATGCCAGTAAAATTAAAACATTCAGAAAATATTTATAGCAGTATCTATTTCGCTTGTTTAAAGATATACAAACTACCAGAAGTGATCATTGAAATCAGCAACTTAACTTAATACTTGCAGATGGATTGGAAAGTAAACTTAACTTGGTCTAAGAGTCCTGAGTCTGATGGGCATCCTTGACATTTCTCCATGTGAGAATTCAGGAGAACAAAATGACCATATTACTGATTAGTAATTATAGGTATCAGAACAAAATAATATTTTTTACTTTATAGTTTGTGGTACTTTATGTTGGTCTTCCAAAAAATTGCTATGAGGACTTTTGTAATGCACAATAATCAAACTTTTACCCCCTAAAAAATTATAATACAAAATTAAGCTGGATTTTTCTAAAATGAAAGAAATACAAAACTATTTGACAAAATGTTGATATCATTTTTGTTATTATTTCTAACTCAGCATGTCGCTTTCTCTTACACTTCAGCCTTATCAAAGCTCTTTCCATCCTTTTCAGCATGTCACCCTTAGCCTGACAGTAATCACAGCTATCCTCTCTCTCCCAGTAGCAGCTCTCCACATAAAGTCCCTTTCTTTCACCAGCTCGTTTATCTATCCTTACTCTCTGCCTTCATACTCTCCCTAATCTGTTTTCCTTCATCCTCCATTCTCTATCTTTCCGTTTTGTAAGGGAATTTCTCTGTGAAGGATGAGCTGCAATGACAAGAACAAGTCAGGGCTCAGAATGACAACCCGATGTCACACTAGTCCTCACATGACTCCCATAAGGCAGGGTGATGAAAATGCTAGTATTATCCTGATCCTTCTCTATGGGGCAAAGTTAAGCACCTGACACTTTCTTTAACCTTCCAGGAAATAAACCGTTAAATCCAAAGCTGTAGAAGCAAAGAGGAAAAAATGAAAGCTCAAATTTACTTACACGTACACCTTTAGGTCCAGGGCTACCTTCTGGCCCAGCTAAGCCCTGAAAGAAAAACAAGGTTTAGATCAAAATACCACATTTTTAAAGGACAATAAACCTCACTGTGATACAAAAAAAAAGTTCTAACCACAATTTTATTCCTTCATATGCAAAAAAACACAGACATTGGCAGGTGGTTAAAATACCTACCGTGAATATGGCAAGATTTAAATCATTCTTATAAAAAAAAAAAAAACAGATTCTGTCATGTGTACAGAACAGCACAGCAGAGAGCATCAGGGGAAGGTTTAATGTTTGGTAGAACAATACAAGGTTTGAAAAATTCATTGAGGAATGTTCTTTGTGTTTTTCACTGCACCTGCCTGCCAGGGTAACCTGCAGCTCCTGACTCCCCTGGAGGTCCTGGTATGCCCTTCAGCAAGAAAAAAAAGGATCACAAGAGAGAGAAAGTGAATGAACAGTGAATGAGGAGATTAGGTGGAAGGGATGAACTGTAATAGGAGAAACACAGACTTCTGCTAGTAGTGTCTGCAAGAATAAAACATGCACTGTTCAGTCCAGACAACCCTGTCTACTAACTGTTGCTTCCTGGAAAGCTCTAACCAGCCCCATCCCCCTCCTGCTGTTTTTTTTTTTTCTCTTTTTTTTCAAAACTGCCAGTAACATTATTTGTTAGCACTTGGAGGTAAAATGGTAATACTACAACTCACAAAAGTGGATATACAACTCACATTTTTTTAATATTTTGAAATAACTTTCTGAATCATAGTGAAGTTATAAAAGTTAGAGACAATTTAGTCCTTGCAAAGATTGAATAAATGTTTAAATTTCCTGTTGGCAACAAGAACACAGCGAACATGGTTTATCATCAGATGCGGTCAAAATAGTGGTCACACAACCCACATGCCTTGGTAGTTCTGACCGAGATAGACCCAAGGTCTATTTTGGTCATAAGATAAAAATATTTAGACATTGTCAAGTTTATAAGGCAGCAACGAGGTGGGGAGGATTCTCCTCCAGCCGGGAAATACTTGGAATTGATGAAGAACCCAGCAACTGCCCAATGGGGAAACAATGAAGGCCAACATGTACTTGACAAGCTTAACGAAGCATGATTTCCTTCTTTAGGAACTGGAACACAGGGCAGATTTCCAACATTATATTGCCCCCAATCACATCTATAAGATGACCAGTGCCTTACTAAAGAAATTGAGGATCTGTCTCCAGACATGCTCTGCCATGCTCTAGCTTTTGTAAGCATCAGTGGGACATCCTCAACGGTGGAACAGGCCATAGGTTTATGACTTTGAAGGTGCAGAGTGATGTTATATGACCCAAAAAGGCATTTAATCATGATAAGGTTATCCATCCTGATAGTGTTCCAATAGTCCTTTTTAAGCCTAAATGTAAGGCCAGGGTCGGGCGTGATAAGCAGACATAAACCATGGCGCCATGTGTTGGCAAAATCACTGACCAATCAGAAAACGACTATTAGGGCAGCTACATAATAGAGTTTGGCTGTCCTATAACGCCTTATAGTAAAGGAGCAGCTCAGCTTGGTCTAAGACCAAGTGATGATAATTAAACTGATTAAAAGCAACTCTGAGTTCCACTTAATCCACCCCACAACCTGCTATCGGATCATCGAGGAAAACTAACATTTCCATTTATTACAAACCCAAGCGGGATTAAGCATCAAGGTAAGAACTAATTAATCCATGTATCTACGTATTTACGATATTGTTTGTACTTTGACACCAAGGATAGCATTGATATCACTAGCAGGCTTTAAGCTAGCCAGCTGTACAGTTGTACATTGTATGGACTTTACTAAAAGAAGGACACATCGTACGGCCTGTTGTTGGCTGAAATGTTCAAAATTTGTTGATCCCATCTTGACCGAAATTCCCCTTCTACTCTGTTACGTAATCTCGAGCTAAACTCACATTTTGCGGGAGTCTCATCCAATTGGTCATATGTCGGAGTGACGCAGCACCAAGTGGTGCTGTTATTGGTGGAATATTCAATATCACTACAGAAAATTTCATTGACAGGGACAAGTATGTTGCGCTATTTGCAAACAGGTAAGCTAGAAACTTTGAAAAGTTTATGAAAACTCATCAAAGGCTAGATAACTGAAAGACTATTTTGTTTTTTGGGACAATACTGTCCGTTAGTGATGGGTTCATGGGGCCTCATGAAGCGTTTTGACACATTTGCAAACTGTATTGATATTGTGTCGATACTGTGTCACTGGATACTGACACCTGCTGGACATTTAAATTTCCTACAGGCAGCCCTTTTAACAGACTAAACTGACACTGATTTGATGACCTATAATATGATTTAAGCCATTGTTTAATTTTATATCTATAGTTTAAATTGAAAAAATTTGTAATATTTGTAGATGCAATCCATAAATATAAACATGCAACGGGAAAATCTAAGTGAACATGTAAATAAGGAGGTTTGTCGACTACGATTTATTTTCAACATTTTTTTCAACATAACTGATAAGGACTTTGTTAATTTGGGTAAAATTAAGAGAGCAAAAAAGGGAGAACCATAGAATGAGCAATTTCCAGCTTCTTCAAGAGCACGAAATGTGACTTGCATAAAATGTTGTAATCACTGTTTTCAACCTGGGATTATTGGGAATCTCCAGCAATATTAATTTATTTAGAACTCTTATTTTGTTCTTATTGTTCTTTCAATATGTAAAAAGATACAATTCTTTTTGGTGTGACTCATTACTTTAAACTCTGCCAGTTAACAATTCCACGACCAGAAGGGATTATAACCCAAATTAACCAGCCCATGCTTTGTCAAATCTGATTTGTTTTATCACAATCATAACTAAATTAAAAAAGGAAATACTTACTTGTTCCCCTGGTGGGCCAGGTTCACCTTGATAACCTTTAGGACCCTTCAAAAAAAAGTGAAAATGTTTTAACTATATTAAAAAAGAAAAAAAAAACAGAGCAGAACAAACTGGAAAGTTATACAAGTAACTCAACAATAATTGTTCCAATTTATAAAATGATGTATATGATGATATTGCTTGGTTAACATCCATTAAGAAGATAATATGTTTGCAAAAGTTGTTCCTATAATTTTGCTGCTTAATATATTGAGCAGTATCAAGGCTCACCATTAAATGCTAAATATTACAAATGTACAAGCACACTGAAAAAAAAATGTAAATACTATTTACTTAGACAAAAAACTGGGTAAGATTTTTCACATAGAAATTCTTATTAATCTCAGTCAATAAAAATTAAGTTGTTTTTACTTACTAAAGATTAAATTGTACTACTAAATTTATCTTATCAACAAAAAAAATGTACTATTGTTTTGCTAGTAACACACAAGGAGAATCTAGAGAAGCCAAATAACCAAACAGTCATGTTTCTGGACTGTGGGAGGAAGNCACACACACACACACACACACACACACACACACACACACACACACACACACAAACACACCTAAGGATAATATAGAGATGCCAATTAATCTAACAATCATGTTTCTTAACTGTGGGAGGAAGCCTGAGTACCCAGAGAGAAGCCATACATGCACAGGGAGAACATTTTGAATCCAGGGCGTTCCTGCTGAGAGGAAACAGTGCTACATACCCAGTGCAGCCCTGTGTTACAGGCCAATGCCAGTAAAATTAAAACATTCAGAAAATATTTATAGCAGTATCTATTTCGCTTGTTTAAAGATATACAAACTACCAGAAGTGATCATTGAAATCAGCAACTTAACTTAATACTTGCAGATGGATTGGAAAGTAAACTTAACTTGGTCTAAGAGTCCTGAGTCTGATGGGCATCCTTGACATTTCTCCATGTGAGAATTCAGGAGAACAAAATGACCATATTACTGATTAGTAATTATAGGTATCAGAACAAAATAATATTTTTTACTTTATAGTTTGTGGTACTTTATGTTGGTCTTCCAAAAAATTGCTATGAGGACTTTTGTAATGCACAATAATCAAACTTTTACCCCCTAAAAAATTATAATACAAAATTAAGCTGGATTTTTCTAAAATGAAAGAAATACAAAACTATTTGACAAAATGTTGATATCATTTTTGTTATTATTTCTAACTCAGCATGTCGCTTTCTCTTACACTTCAGCCTTATCAAAGCTCTTTCCATCCTTTTCAGCATGTCACCCTTAGCCTGACAGTAATCACAGCTATCCTCTCTCTCCCAGTAGCAGCTCTCCACATAAAGTCCCTTTCTTTCACCAGCTCGTTTATCTATCCTTACTCTCTGCCTTCATACTCTCCCTAATCTGTTTTCCTTCATCCTCCATTCTCTATCTTTCCGTTTTGTAAGGGAATTTCTCTGTGAAGGATGAGCTGCAATGACAAGAACAAGTCAGGGCTCAGAATGACAACCCGATGTCACACTAGTCCTCACATGACTCCCATAAGGCAGGGTGATGAAAATGCTAGTATTATCCTGATCCTTCTCTATGGGGCAAAGTTAAGCACCTGACACTTTCTTTAACCTTCCAGGAAATAAACCGTTAAATCCAAAGCTGTAGAAGCAAAGAGGAAAAAATGAAAGCTCAAATTTACTTACACGTACACCTTTAGGTCCAGGGCTACCTTCTGGCCCAGCTAAGCCCTGAAAGAAAAACAAGGTTTAGATCAAAATACCACATTTTTAAAGGACAATAAACCTCACTGTGATACAAAAAAAAAGTTCTAACCACAATTTTATTCCTTCATATGCAAAAAAACACAGACATTGGCAGGTGGTTAAAATACCTACCGTGAATATGGCAAGATTTAAATCATTCTTATAAAAAAAAAAAAAACAGATTCTGTCATGTGTACAGAACAGCACAGCAGAGAGCATCAGGGGAAGGTTTAATGTTTGGTAGAACAATACAAGGTTTGAAAAATTCATTGAGGAATGTTCTTTGTGTTTTTCACTGCACCTGCCTGCCAGGGTAACCTGCAGCTCCTGACTCCCCTGGAGGTCCTGGTATGCCCTTCAGCAAGAAAAAAAAGGATCACAAGAGAGAGAAAGTGAATGAACAGTGAATGAGGAGATTAGGTGGAAGGGATGAACTGTAATAGGAGAAACACAGACTTCTGCTAGTAGTGTCTGCAAGAATAAAACATGCACTGTTCAGTCCAGACAACCCTGTCTACTAACTGTTGCTTCCTGGAAAGCTCTAACCAGCCCCATCCCCCTCCTGCTGTTTTTTTTTTTTCTCTTTTTTTTCAAAACTGCCAGTAACATTATTTGTTAGCACTTGGAGGTAAAATGGTAATACTACAACTCACAAAAGTGGATATACAACTCACATTTTTTTAATATTTTGAAATAACTTTCTGAATCATAGTGAAGTTATAAAAGTTAGAGACAATTTAGTCCTTGCAAAGATTGAATAAATGTTTAAATTTCCTGTTGGCAACAAGAACACAGCGAACATGGTTTATCATCAGATGCGGTCAAAATAGTGGTCACACAACCCACATGCCTTGGTAGTTCTGACCGAGATAGACCCAAGGTCTATTTTGGTCATAAGATAAAAATATTTAGACATTGTCAAGTTTATAAGGCAGCAACGAGGTGGGGAGGATTCTCCTCCAGCCGGGAAATACTTGGAATTGATGAAGAACCCAGCAACTGCCCAATGGGGAAACAATGAAGGCCAACATGTACTTGACAAGCTTAACGAAGCATGATTTCCTTCTTTAGGAACTGGAACACAGGGCAGATTTCCAACATTATATTGCCCCCAATCACATCTATAAGATGACCAGTGCCTTACTAAAGAAATTGAGGATCTGTCTCCAGACATGCTCTGCCATGCTCTAGCTTTGGTAAGCATCAGTGGGACATCCTCAACGGTGGAACAGGCCATAGGTTTATGACTTTGAAGGTGCAGAGTGATGTTATATGACCCAAAAAGGCATTTAATCATGATAAGGTTATCCATCCTGATAGTGTTCCAATAGTCCTTTTTAAGCCTAAATGTAAGGCCAGGGTCGGGCGTGATAAGCAGACATAATCCATGGAGCCATGTGTTGGCAAAATTACTGACCAATAAGAAAACGACAATTAGGGCAGCTACATAATAGAGTTTGGCTGTCCTATAACGCCTTATAGTAAAGGAGCAGCTCAGCTTGGTCTAAGACCAAGTGATGATAATTAAACTGATTAAAAGCAACTCTGAGTTCCACTTAATCCACCCCACAACCTGCTATCGGATCATCGAGGAAAACTAACATTTCCATTTATTACAAACCCAAGCGGGATTAAGCATCAAGGTAAGAACTAAGTAATCCATGTATCTATTTATGATATTGTTTGTACTTTGACACCAAGGATAGCATTGATATCACTAGCAGGCTTTTAGCTAGCCAGCCGTACAGTCGTATATTGTATGGACTTTACTAAAAGAAGGACACATCGTACGGCCTGTTGTTGGCTGAAATGTTCAAAATTTGTTGATCCCATCTTGACCGAAATTCCCCTTCTACTCTGTTACGTAATCTCGAGCTAAACTCACATTTTGCGGGAGTCTCATCCAATTGGTCATATGTCGGAGTGACGCAGCACCAAGTGGTGCTGTTATTGGTGGAATATTCAATATCACTACAGAAAATTTCATTGACAGGGACAAGTATGTTGCGCTATTTGCAAACAGGTAAGCTAGAAACTTTGAAAAGTTTATGAAAACTCATCAAAGGCTAGATAACTGAAAGATTATTTTGTTTTTTGGGACAATACTGTCCGTTAGTGATGGGTTAATGAGGCCTCATGAAGCGTTTTGACACATTTGCAAACTGTATTGATATTGTGTCACCTGCTGGACATTTAAATTTCCTACAGGCAGCCCTTTTAACAGACTAAACTGACACTGATTTGATGACCTATAATATGATTTAAGCCATTGTTTAATTTTATATCTATCGTTTGAATTGAAAATATTTTTAATATTTGTAGATGCAATCCATAAATATAAACATGCAACGGGAAAATCTAAGTGAACATGTAAATAAGGAGGTTTGTCGACTACGATTTATTTTCAACATTTTTTTCAACATAACTGATAAGGACTTTGTTAATTTGGGTAAAATTAAGAGAGCAAAAAAGGGAGAACCATAGAATGAGCAATTTCCAGCTTCTTCTTTAAGAGCATGAAATGTGACTTGCATAAAATGTTGTAATCACTGTTTTCAACCTGGGATTATTGGGAATCTCCAGCAATATTAATTTATTTAGAACTCTTATTTTGTTCTTATTGTTCTTTCAATATGTAAAAAGATACAATTCTTTTTGGTGTGACTCATTACTTTAAACTCTGCCAGTTAACAATTCCACGACCAGAAGGGATTATAACCCAAATTAACCAGCCCATGCTTTGTCAAATCTGATTTGTTTTATCACAATCATAACTAAATTAAAAAAGGAAATACTTACTTGTTCCCCTGGTGGGCCAGGTTCACCTTGATAACCTTTAGGACCCTTCAAAAAAAAGTGAAAATGTTTTAACTATATTAAAAAAGAAAAAAAAAACAGAGCAGAACAAACTGGAAAGTTATACAAGTAACTCAACAATAATTGTTCCAATTTATAAAATGATGTATATGATGATATTGCTTGGTTAACATCCATTAAGAAGATAATATGTTTGCAAAAGTTGTTCCTATAATTTTGCTGCTTAATATATTGAGCAGTATCAAGGCTCACCATTAAATGCTAAATATTACAAATGTACAAGCACACTGAAAAAAAAATGTAAATACTATTTACTTAGACAAAAAACTGGGTAAGATTTTTCACATAGAAATTCTTATTAATCTCAGTCAATAAAAATTAAGTTGCTTTTACTTACTAAAGATTAAATTGTACTACTAAATTTATCTTATCAACAAAAAAAATGTACTATTGTTTTGCTAGTAACACACAAGGAGAATCTAGAGAAGCCAAATAACCAAACAGTCATGTTTCTGGACTGTGGGAGGAAGCTGGAGTACCCGGAGAGAACTCATGTATGCATGGGGAGAACATACAAACACCATGGAGAATAACCCTGGACCAGTGCCATGAACTGCTCCACCGTGCAGCTACTGTAGCAAATAAACAATGTTTTCTTTTTCTGACCAAAACATGGTCAGCAAGGAAAAAAGCAACAGGTTTACTCCTAATATCCAAGTACATACTACTTGCGTCTGTTAAGCTGGGAACTTATGTCAATGGTTTTGTTATTCCTATTTGTTAAGACGGCTTAAATGTCTTTTGATGGGTATAGATTACAAATTAATTCTAAGTAACCATAAAAATAAAACATCTCATTTTGAATTAAAGGCCCTTACATGGCAATTAGCAATTTTTTTTTACATAAATACAAAGGTAATATTTACAGGACCAAAAAAACAAAAAAAAAAGTCCCTTTTTTCAGTGCAAATGAGAAAACAAGGAAACAAATAGTGGTGCATCAAGTGATGTAAAATATTGCTTGTCTGTAAAAAAAAAAGTATATTCACTTATGAAATAAACATCTATATAATTCTCTAAATGAAATATTTAGTCCGTAAGGAAATTTTGTTTTGTTCTTTGACGCAACTCCCAAATACCAAAAGGTCAGTTTATTTCTGAAGTAATGAGTTCCCTGAACAATAAAACTGAGTACTGACTTGCTTCCAAATTTTGAAGCTTGAACCTTTACATTCAATAGAAGAGCTCACTTTGGCGTAAAGTGCAACAAGCCAGTCATTTTTTTAGAAAATAGCTGATACGACAAAGTTAGAGTGGATGGTATATTAGTTTAAATGACAGTACACAGCAGTGTGATTTCCTGAAAGGGTAAAGATAAGGTAAGCAACAATAAGAACCCATACACATAGATTTCAAATAGAAACCACTTTTACAGCTTTATGGGAAGAACAAGGAACCAAAAAATCACATCAATATCAGCAACGATCTGAACTTAGGTGGTTTAAGCCAGAAACACATTTCAACACCCAATTCGTCTATGTCAGACACTGACCACAGGCAGAAAATAAGATTGTGAGTTGTGGTGTGTAATGCATGTTGACTTGACATGAAATGCTTAAGCACTTGTGACAACATCTGGTCAAAATAAAACAATGTAGAAAACTAAAAACCTTTCAGCTTTGGCTAAAAGGCATAAAGTAGTCAAGTAGTCCTACAAACTAAATGTCTGACCAAAAGCTCTGACTATGATAAAATAGCAGCATAGCAACACAAATAATATCACTTAAACCAGGGCAACTGCTATCCTTTCCAAATGAATACAATAAAAAGCAAGATAGTTATAAATGTATAATTGTTCTATCACTCTTTTTCATAAACTGTGGAGAACATTAACAACTGATTTTTGTTCTCATAGCTAATCGATAAATTTTTAAAACAAGGTTTGCCAAAGATTTGAAGGGTAATGTTTTTCTCCCCCTGATATTAAATGATGCAGAAAACCAGAAAAACCCAGATATATTCAGTCTTACCGGTGGTCCTGGAAATCCCTTAGGTCCAGGTGGGCCGGGTGGACCTCTGTCACCCTAGTGACACAAACACAGACAGGTTGCACTTAGTCAACAAACACATAAACTACATTTTAAAATAAATTTTTAAACTTAAGGCAATAGAACACAAAACAGCTGCTGTGAGCAACCAAATATACTAAAGAAAGCAAAATGCATTATTTATTGTTAGGCTGCTTACAGTAGGCTTTGTAAGGCTGCTTAGGACAAAAGAGGAAATTATCCTATAATCAGTATTCCCTTATCAGTCATATTCATATTAAGCATTGCTGCTTTTGATTAAAGTAACATAATGAGTGCTATCCAAATAAATACAATTAATGAAACGGAAGACTAAAACCAATAAGGATGGAAATATATCTTAAATAAAGTCATAAAGAGAAGAAGAAATTAAAGACGATCTCTGACACTGAAAGCAGTGTAATGCCAAGTGAAAGTTATTTTCAGCTGGAGAGGACCTGAAGCCAGAGCAGGACAAAGATCAGATAAAATACTTTAGTTCCTGTCCCTTCCAAGGTGGCAGTGCAGAGAGAAGGCTGGAAAAAGAGGGAAGAGACTGGCACCAAAAAGACATAATTAGACAAAAATACTAATGTAAATCTAACACTACATGGATATGACATAAACTAAAAACAATAAAATGGCACAAGGACAATATAAGAAAACCTTACAAAAAATAAAAACTGACCCCAGCAAAATAAGGAACATGATTAACAATAATAAGAGACAAAAAAAAGAAAATCTTAAAACTAAATGATTATACAACACCATAAAAAACAGCTTGATCAGCACATTTTAGCAGCAACAGTTATCCGCCTATGGTGGTGCAGTAAATCAGCATAGTAGCTCGATGGGAACCCCTAGCAGAGTTTATTGGGTTTCATTTACCAAACACGGTGCTTTATTACTGTATCCTTAAAGCTCTTGGATTGCAGAACTATTAAATATGCAGCATGTTTGACACTTTGCTTACTGTGCAAAGCAGACTACCAACTATGCAAGTTTTCAAATCACGTAGAGGCTTCAATAAAGTCATCAACATAACATTGTAATAAAGCCTCATAAATACTGCACAAAAATGTAGTTAAAAACTTCAATCAACATTAACATCTTCTTATCCAGAAAGTGTGGAAAGGCTGGATTAAATTCTGAGGAAAACAAAAAGGGTTGAACTTGACTGAGCAAGAGTGCATATAATTAGTTCAAGAGACTGCATTAGCAGTGCTGCTTAAGAAAATCATTACTTTGACTTACTTAGTAAACAGAATGACTCAGAGATACATCAGTAGGTGAAGAAAGTGTTCCTTTAACAATAAGAAACACTAACAAAAAAATGATTGGAGAAGTATTTAGAATCAAACCAAGTCAACTTTAAATAAAATCAGGTCTCATAAAACAACAGGTTGAAAGAAAAAACAATGCTTTGAAAAAATACTGGCTGACTGTGTTGGCTTGTTAAAGGATGGTATCGTCAAGCAGTTTCACCGGTAGGCTTGTTTTTGTAGTCATAACACATTAGACTTATATCTTTAAAAGAATTGTGTTTATTCATGGCTTAACTTGACTTTAGATTGAAAAAAAAAAAAATCACAGACTACCTCAAGCAACTCGAAAAAGACAAGATAATCAACCGTTCAGCTTATTTTAGATTATATCCAGGGGAGGACATTCCATGCTTATATGGACTCCCAAAATTGCACAAGGAAGGAACATCATTCAGACCCATCATCAGCAGCATTAACTCAGTAACATACAACATTGCTAAACGGCTTACTAATATCTTAGCCACCTTGGTGGGAAAGACACCACATCACATAGAAAAACCCAGGTGTCTTCTGATGTTTCTGCTCTTTTCACGTGCATACCTATATCAGAGGCCGTAGAAACAGTCAGGAAACGTCTTCAATAAGAGAGTGACCTAAACAAGACAGGACTAATTTCACTCCAGACCAGATCTGCACCCTACTGGACCTTTGTCTTTCCATCTATTTCAAGTTCAAAGATTATTTTTACAGACAGAAACACGGTTGTGCCATGGGATCTCCCGTGTCACCAATTGTAGCCAGTCTTTACATGGAAGAAATGGAAAAGAGAGCTTTTGACACCTTCAGAGAAATACATCAACTTGGTTGACCACAACATCAAATTCACAAGAGAGGATGCCAACAACATCAAGCTACCTTTCCTGGACTGTTTGGTGAGCATGGAAGGAGGTGAAACATCTTTCCATATATAGTCCCCGCTCTATATAGTGATTGAGGGATTGAGGGGTTAGGGCGGACATTCGGACACAACCCAAGTGTGGTTTTTGGACGTACAGTGTGAGCAGTTAGATTGCATCACACCATTGGGACGTACTGTAGAGTGTAAGAACATACATGCATACAAAAAAAAGTAACCCTTTGGTTTTGCCATAGAGTACAACAATTGACAATATTGTACAATATATTATTATATATATTATATTATATATTCCAAAGTCAGAAAAACTACATAAAGCTAAGTTAAACTTATCTATCAAGAAACCAGACAACAACTAGTAAATAACTACTAAAAATAATGCTTGGTGAGGCAAAGGGGGGCTGAGCTTGGGGCAAGAAAAGCAGTACATCTGCATCTCAGGAGCAAAGGAAATAATTTTGATGACCAATTAGATCCTAGACAGAGAGGACAGACAGTTTGAAAGGGGGGTGGAGCCATTTTGAATTGTAACTCATTCCAAAGAAATTACTAAAGCAGTCTCATTAAGATCCGGATGGACAAGAACACAAATCACACCAAACATCAGACTCAAATGATCAACTAACAACAACGGCTGGGTCATTGATTTACATCTCTTGGAATGTGCCTTGGAGGAAGAGTCTCCATATGCTCACAAACAGTATTACCCCAGCTACAGGTGGTACTAGTGCGAGCGGCTAGAATTGATCAAGTTTCCTGGATTGGAGTTGAAACATTTTCAAGAAAACCAAGAGTGTCTGGTCTGATTTAAGCCTGTTTTGTGGTTGCCATAAACCTGATGAGTCAGAATTTGCACAGAGAACATAGAAAACTGTCATTATATGTAAAACACAGCCAAACCTCCTAGAAATTTCTGCATGTCCTTTATTGCTATTGTGGGTCTCTTGGCAGCCCAGTAAACAGTCTAATTCTTATCTTTTAATCAATTTAAGAGAAACTCCCAGTTCTTAGTCACAGTGCTGTTAAGTCAATTGGTGATGGCAAGGCTTAATGCATTACATAAAGCTCCTCCACACCACATTGAGGACCCGGATACATTTTCATCACCCGGGAGTTTATAAAAAAAAAAAAAA
>NW_015150981.1:157084-162778 GCF_000732505.1 Cyprinodon variegatus | reverse complement strand
GGATCTTAAGAAAACCAGGAAGATGTCTCTCATATTTTGAAAAGTGTATCTACATTCTGTTTGTATGCAGGTACAGTTTTACACAATCACAAAGGGAATCTTGAGAAAGATCTTAAAACAGTTTTCAAAAAAGAGCACTTTGAGAAAGCAATAATAGCTTTATTTACCTTTTGTCCAGGTGGAGCCTGGCCTGGAGAAAGCCCTGGATCCCCTTTTGACCCCTGTAATAGAAACAAGGGCAAAAAGTAATAAATCTTTTCTGCAGGCTGATGTTACTTTAGCAGGTGCAAATTTACGTCATGCAATCTATTCCTTTGGTAATGAATCAATTTTTCAACTCTAACCAATCAGACAACACCTTAACATAAAATACATCTAAGATAGAATACACTGTACTGCAATGAGGATTCTTTTTAACTAAAATTATGATTCATGAAAGCTTTGTCTGACCATATTAAGATTCTCCACACTACCTTTGCATATTTACCATACACATTTATGACCCCCAACCCTTTAAGCAAAACGTTTTTTATGGCCCAGAATTTCCACTTTACACCAGATTGATCTTAACAGAATTTCAAGCATCATATTACTGCAGTTACGACTTACTCCCATCGAAGCGTAAAACCTGAAACCAAAAATTCTGTCCTGGTTGGAAACAAGAGTCAGCAGAGCGTGAATTCTACAGACAGGCTCTTTTAAATCTTAAGTGGACTGTCCAAACATCTCATGCTGTTGGCTAACTCCTCTGCCGTTCACAATACATTTCATTGAGTGAAACGTTTCCTTAGCTGAGCCAGAGTCTCTTAAGCACTTTTCTGCTGGGGTTCCAGTGAATTGAACTGACTCATTAAATGACCACTATGGACTTACATAGACAAACTTTTTATTTGTCCAGAGATAAGTGGGTGTAAAATCTGCAGGACTGGTGAGTCAGGAGGTGGAGATGCACAGCATAGTAACCGAGTAACCAGACATGCATAGTGAAACAAAAGATGTCTGAAAGAGTCAAAACAAATCCAGTGCTGTTTCTTTTATTCAAAATCTAAATGTTTCTACGTTTATATATATACAGCATCAAAAACTAAAAATAATCATAGATCCATTATAACTTAAAGAATGTGGAACACCCACTTTATTTCTCTGTCTGCAGCATGACTTGTTTCATACACCACTGATTGCATGGTGCATCCTCTCTGTGGAAGTCATTTAGAAATACTGTTACCACAAACATCTGCTTAGGGCTACCCACATCCTTACTGAGTTATACCTCGTCCCACAATGGTAGAAAGCTAACCAGATCTGTTCCCTCTTATCTATTCCCATTTGTTTTATCAGCAGTGTGGCTTAAAAGTTAAAACTGTGCTTGTATACAGTGGCAAAAAGGAAGGGCAACCACAACCTTATCTGGATGGTTGAGAATCCATTCCATGAGCAAAGTTTTTGTCCTTTCCTGTCGCACTTTGACAACATATTGCCTCATTATCCCGATTGCTGACAACATCTGGCTGTGTTTGGGTTAATTCCACATGCACACGCTCTCTTCTCCTCGGGGAGCAGCGTGTCGATCTTGTCAGTCACCATAATTGAAGACATTTGCCTCGCAATAAAAACTGTGTCTACATTTTTGTTAGACTGAATGATTTATAGGGTATTTTAGTTAGCCGCTGGGACCACTAAGATGTGGCCTAATAATATAAACCATGGGTTTCAACACTGGTCGTGAGAACTCACTGGCCTTCATATTTAAGAAGTATCTCTGCTTCAGCATTCCCAATGCAAAATAACTGCATTACCTCCTTAACATTTCCTCCATCCCCTGATGTTGAAGCATTACAATCACATATTAAAGCTAGGTTTGTTGCAACCTTGAAACATGGAGTGGCTCTTCAAGACAAGAGCTTAGAGTCACTGCTACAAACAAAACAGGACAAAAAATTGAGATGAATATTTGGATTGAACATTTAAAATCAGATCTTCACATTAACTGTAAAAAAACAACAAAACATTTTTAAATAACTGCCTTATCTAAAAAAAATCAGATGTCCTTTTATACGATGTTCACTTTCTAAGCTTAACTGTTACTTCTATTTGACATAAGACGGAATAATTTGAGATTTCTTTTTTTTAGGTTTAAAAAAAACTCAGAATAACTGGAGCAATTGTTACAATTTTGGAAAACCCAAATGAGTAGAAACACTTCAAAGAGTGCATTTTTTTCTGTGACATGATAAGAAATTCTAAAGATATCTGCCTAGATATCAGGGAGGGAAGTCTGGAATTCTACAAGCAAGGCCGAACTATTAGGTACAATCCCCAAAGGTCTGGAAATGGCACGTTCTTCTGATCAGATAATCATATTCAACTGTAAACTATGGAAACATCTACCAATGATAGCACCTAGTTCATGCTCCAGAAATAAATCAGAACATGTACAAAATGGCGAATCATCACGACAACAAAAAGCAAATAATGGGTGAAGGCTTGTCAAGTGGATCCCCTTTTTCTTTTTTTTTTTACGTAATTCACACATGTAGCACTAAAAGCAAAAACAAAAGTATTTTTGTGAACTGATGACATTACAGAAAGTATTAAAACATCTAAAATAACATCTCTAGTCAACCTAGAATTTGGCAGATAGAATAAAAAGTGCAAATCCAGAATTAACTAAAACAGGAAACTTTGATCTGATTTAATATCAGAAAGGAAAGAAAACAAATTCATGACATAAGTTTGTATAAGTCAGTGTAAGTCTTTCTTTGCAACTTGGGAACTCTTGCATACTATTTCCTGTGCTGATTCCTCCTACGTTTCATAAAATACATGCATAATGTACAATTGAAGTAAGCCTTCGCTGCCTTTATTTTTCATGCATCTACCTTTGTGGGGTATAATTCCACCTTTAATTCTATAAATACATCCCTAACTGGGCACAATTTTATGCATACTCATGTCTATACACGTTAAGCAAAGGAAGCTCCCAATTAGAAAGGAAACACCTCCATGAGATCTTTGTTGATTTTCTTGCAAAGATAGACAGAGAACTTTCCCTTTCTCATATTAGAGAGCAGTTCTCACCTTTGGACCAGGTGGTCCAGGTTGTCCAGGTTTTCCTTGTGGACCAGGTGGACCCTAGAACAAAACGTAAAAGAATAAGAAGTGTCAACTGTTATCAAATTTGAAGAAATTATGTAGAGGCAATCGACACGTGTAAAGTAAGGATTTAGCTTAGATCTAACTTCAGGTTTAATCAGGATTAATATTTCAAAGATTTTCTGTAATGCAGTTCTTTCATCTCAAAGGGTTTTTAGACAGATGATCAGAAAATACAAGAGTGACTAGTTTTCTTTGACTTAATGGAGCATTCACTACCACAGCGCTGCCTCTCCCCCAATAACTGTTATTAAGCAAGAAAGGAGACTAAGAAGGCTGCCATACTTATTACTTGGACATAAAAAAGACAAAATCAGCTTTTAAGAAATAACCGTGAATGCAAAAAACAGAGGACTGTAGGGAATCCAAGGAAGCTCCACCCATCACTCTTAGAAATGCTAATTAGGGCTAAGAAATAAGTGACATTTCTGTTTATCATGTATGATATAACACCTTTGTCAGCACACCTTAATCAGCTGCTAAAAACTTCTATGGTAACCCCCCCAACTCTAGGGCGGACATGGTAAGGGGGTCTGTGCGCCAAGTCTTTAACAATCAAGGGGTCCCAGAACAAAAAAATATTGAAGACTAATTCTATCACATTTTTAATAACCGATTGAAAAAAAAAATAGATAATGTTAATAATTATTGAAAAGGCTGCTTTTATTCATAGGCTCAGTTTTGAATCATTCTTACAATCCAATATCAACAACACATCGCAGCATGCTTCCTAACTTTTCTCCACAATCTGAAGTTACACACTGGTTGCACTTAATGATTTAGCCTTTGGGATTTAGAGTAGACTTTATAGGAGCCAAGTTATTTACTGTTTTTCTGTCTCTTACTTGAGGACATATTTAGCTGTATACTGACTCTCTTTGGCTGCATGTCTTCCATCCCCTTCAAACATGCTTTTCAAAGTCAGTGGGGCTTTAGGAGAAACACACATAAAACTAACCTGACATCCCATTTATTTGCAGCAGACTGGTAGATTACTGCCTTCATAATTATACTCTAAATTTGGCAATCTTATTGAAATCATGCTAAAAATAAAACATGAATTTGTTGCAACAATATGACACAGTTGGGGAAGCACCACATATCCCAAGTGTTTCAATACAAGTGTTTGCTATTGAAAAGTTTGCATTAGAAAAATGCTCTTCTTTCCTTATGCAATGCAGAGATTTATGATATATTCCTCAAGATAACGCATCCATAAAGATGCGATTATTTAACCTAAAGTGAATTTATCAATCTATTTTATTCAGTGCTCTTCTTTTATCCATTCCATATAATGTGGAATATGGAATGGATATTCCACTGTGCTTGGTTTGGAGGAGCCCCCCCGGGGCTAAATGCATTATTGAAGCATTGCATCATGACAACCTTGGCAGTTGCTTAAATAGAAGTAAAGATCAGAGTGAAGATGTACATATTTAACTTAAATGCAGCTGCTGGTTGCAGATGGTACAGTATAGTTTTTTGTATGTTAATACTAAGAACAGACGACAAGTTTAATGTTCCCTGAATAATATGCATTACCTCATCCTAATGTGCACTTCCAAAGCTTGTTTGCAAGGTTCAGCTATGTTAACAACAGGAGCATTTGTCAGCAACTCTTTATCAAAAACTACTGTTGTGTTTCGTAGGCCAATTTTAGATAATACTAAGATCAAAAACCCGTAAAACACAATCTTACATGCTTTTTGATTGTAAGGTTTTGTCCTAATAGTTACTTGCATCCACATGTTTAGAATTTTTCCTGTAAAATAAGCAGCTGGGAGAAAAAGCCCCTCCTTAAAAAAGAAAAAAAAAGCAACAAACAAAAAAACATCTGCTCTGATTGATCTGATTCGTCAGCTCAGACCTGCAGACTGCCACAGTTTAACATACTAGCAAGTCAGTAATAGTCAATGTGCAACTCAAAAGTGTGAAAATGTTTCTACATTTTTCCCAGCTAATGAGAAATGCAACAATGCTGTTAGAGTAAAACATTTTAGGTGCATCATATTTAAATCAAAAAGCAATGTATACCTTTGTTAGTCATTTTAACTGCAAAAAGAAACAAAATGAAACTGATGCCTTCATTCCACACTTTTTGATTACATAATAGTGAGAAAAAAAGAGTAAGATTCTTCCTCTGTCGTGATTTATATCTATTGGCAGTTTGTAATCATGAGCATGAATGACTCACCCTAGAACCTCTCTTTCCAGGAGGACCAGGTAAACCAGGGGGACCAGGAGGACCCTAAAGCAGGAAGACAGAGGGATTGGGAAAGATTGAGAATGTTGGAAAGAAACATCAATGGAGAAAGGGAGTGAACGGAAAAAAAGAAAGATGAGACAGTCTGTTAATGGCAAGCGATAACATGTAGTCTAACAACCCAGGACTCCTCCGTCATGAGCATTTTCCAAACTAATTTTGTTAAAAAAAAAATTCGGTTTTACCTTACCTCTTAAGACAACTGACCCTACTGTGATACACACACATATATATATATATATATATATATATATATATATATATATATATATATATAT
>NW_015150981.1:118092-156573 GCF_000732505.1 Cyprinodon variegatus | reverse complement strand
GACAATCTTTTATTTCCGGGTGGATCATCTAAATAAGTGATCAATCATTCTAGTAATACGTTTACGTAAGGTCACGTCCTACGTGCTCGCCCCGTTAGCTATCTTTTCTGCGCATGTCACTTTTAGCATGTTTGGTGTGCTGTGGTTTTCACACAGCCATTGAAGCTCACCACCGTTCTTTGAAAATGGCCAAGGGTTGTAAGTGAAAAAGTGTCTACGAAGTGCATGAGAAGAAAAGAAAGGCCTCAGAAGAGGCGTATCTATCCCAGAATGCTTTGCGCAGAGAGCTCTGATTATGCATTATAGGATTTGCTGTCACAGCGGCCCGCTATCTATAGCCTGTCCGACAGTGGTGACTAATAACAGAAATGGCGCTGCACAGAGGAGGAGTTATGTGGCCAACGGACCTACAACGGAGTTACTATGTCCCCCTGTATGTGGATACAGTAAGCTTGTATGAGCTATGAGTACAGCACATTTTAAACAGGGCGTGCACAAAGAGAAAGTGGCTCATGCATTTTTTTTAAGTATAGAGGGCGGGTCTATTAAAAAACTCCTCCACAATACCTTTAATTACTGCTGTAAGGGGGTTGTGCTTTCAGCAAATGGCATATTTAATAACCTGAGTACAATTACCCTATGCAGTCCTTCGTTTCAAATGACAAATTAGTTGACAATTATTTTAATTATCAATTAACCACAATTAGGCCAATTTAATTTTTTTTAAGTCCAACACTGAAAGTATATGCAAGCCAAACTTTTCAGATGTTTTTGTGCAAACAATAAAAAATGATATCACTTTCATGCTACTTCTGCATTATGCACTAATTGGAATTGGTCAACATTGTTATATTCCAGTTACTTTATATGTTAAGTGATATTTATACACTGACTTTCATATTACCGGCAATTAACAAAAAAATCCCCAAGCATTGAAATACTTAGTTTTCAGAGAGTAATGCTAAATTTCACCACAGTATCACTGTAAATTAGAATAACGTTGCCATAATGTGTCTTTCAAATACTGTGCATATCCTATTAACTGTGCTGAAACAAAGGAGCGATACAACTTTTGTATTAGAATTATCTAAATAATCATTTATATAAAAATTGTGTTTTACAGCACTTTGAGTTTTTTTTGGCACCAAAATGTGCTATAAAAAAACAAAGTTGCCATGGTTTGCCTTTACTTACCCCTCACACCCTGAAAAAAAGAAAGAAATGTCCTATAATGCTCTATACTATATACTGTTTTTTATTTTTTTTTTAAATGTAATCTTCTGTGTTTAACATTTTACAGCAGCAAGCAACCCAACAAGTAACACTTGTGTATTGACATTTGTTTGTCAGTGTGGTAAATCATCATTAAGGGAACTTTAGTGAAGAAACATCTGTTTGTTCCCCTAAACTCCCACATCAGAGAAATGGAAAAAGTCAGAACTTTACCACACCTACACCAAAACAGTGCAGGCCAGATAAACAGAAGCAACCACACAGTTGAATAAACACCATTAGATTTTCTTTCTAATTATTATTGTGAATTTGTTCATTCTTAATGATAAGAAATAACATAAGATTATATAAAGATTCATATATATCACATAACACATTTACTGATGTGGAAAGTTAAAAACTTAATCCAACTAATCAACTAAGTAGTAGTTTCTCAGTACCAACATCTCTTATGCCCCTTTCACACTGGCCGAAAAATCTGGTCAAATTACTCGGCAAGCCTCGTTAAAATCGCCTTGTCACTGATGGGCGTGCTGCGGGGACACCAGAAGCGGGTTGACCCGCTAAATAACATGACACCATTGAACCCAACATCAACACACCCTTTGTCGCTTCTGATATAACAAGCTGAAACACTATGGACCTAGATAAGCTCAATTTTCACTAAAACACATATGTGATGGATGTGGGATCTGGGGGTGTCGTCCCATGTGGAGTACTTTCTTGTGATTGGTTTATACAAGTGATTGGTGCAACCCATCCCCATCCCCTCCATTCGAGGCACCTCAAAGGGAGTCGCAAAAGTCAGTTGTTCTGTGCTATTGTAAGTCTTTTCCTTTGTGTGTTTGCATGAGTGTTTTTTTTTTTTTTGTGCTTGTATGAATCGAGCTGTGCATGTGCGGATCTTGTCCTGTGCATGTATGAATCACATATGTGTATTTGTGAAAACTGAGAACGATCTAGCTCCATAAAACAACTCTGTTTACCTTCAATTAACATGGTGGAGTACTAGTAAGACTGATTGGGACAGCTAAAAGAGTGAAATAATAAAGAATACTGACTACGCTCTGGCTCATGCCCATGTTACTCTCCATTATTTACTTCACTGATTTCCGTTGCATTGTGAACATCATCAAGGCTCACCCGGTGCAATGCTTGTCACCAGATACGCAGTGGTGGCGGACAATGGCAACACAACTTGCCTGCAGGGGGTCAGACTCTGCTTTTCGGTCAAATGCGAAAAGAGCTAAAAGCCGATTGTGAGCTGGTCAACCCAATTTTAAAAAACACAGGTTTTCAGTGGGAAAGTGGCTTCACTGGAATGATGGAGATAGATAAGTTTGAGAATTTCTGCAGGATACAGTAAGATTGTTATTCACGTTGGTGGTAATGACACCCAGTTACGCCAATCAGAGGTCACTAAAATTTGTGCTGCTTCGTTGAGTAAGTTTGCCAAAACAATGTCAGACTCCATGATTTTCTCTGGTCCCCTCCCTGATCAGTGATGGCATGTTTAGCCGCATGTCGTCATTCAACCGCTGGTTGTCTAGGTGGTGTCCTGAAAACAACGTGGGCTACATTAATAATTGGCAATCCTTTTGGGGAAAGCCTGGTCTGATTCGGAGAGACGGCATCCATCTCCCTTTGGATGGTGCAGCTCCTCTTTCTAGGAATCTGGCCGAATTTATAAGTCCTCCAAAACACTGACAAGCCAGGGTGCAAACTCTCAGCAGCTTCTCTACTGTTACCCACTCATTACTCCAACCAGACAGTGTCTTGCCCACAATCAAAATCAAATAAATTAGAAAAGATTCCCAAAGGAGTGAATCATGATAATCTAATAAAAATAAAAATAACTCCAATTGGGGAAAAAGTTAAAATGATTAAATGTGGTTTATTTAACATAAGATTTCTTTCTTCAAAAGTCTGCTAGTTAATGACTTTGTGATAATCACATTGATTAATGTTGTCATACAGAAACTTGGCTGGAGCAAGAGGATTATGTGAGCATAAATGAGGCAACCCCTTCTAGTTATTTAATTTTTCACATACCCAGAAATTCTGGCTGAGGAGGAGGAGTAGCAACAATCTTTCAGTCTGACTTACTGATTACTCCAAAGGCAGTTAATAATTGCAACTCTTTTGAACATTTAACCCTTAGTTTCCCTCATCCAAATTACGAAGCAAGAAAGCCTCTTCTTTTTTTTACTTTGTATTGCCCACCAGGTCCTTACTCTGAATTTGTAGATTACGTTTCAGAGTTCCTATCTGATTTGGTGTTGAATACTGACAGGGCATCATAGTGGGGGATTTTATCATCTATGCTGACATTGAATGCGATAGGTTAAGTGCAGCCTTTAATGCTATCTTAGACACTATTGGCTTTGTTCAAAATATGAATAGTCCCACACATTCTCATCATCATACTTTGGACCCTCCTCATTAATAGAGGAGAATAAGAATAATCCTATATCTTTTTAATACAGTTGCAAAACTCACCCAAAGCCATAGTGCCATTGAACCGTCCATACTACCTGCTCTTAGCAGGAATGATTTTATGGGATTCTTTACAAATAAGATTGATTTTATTAAAAATAAGATAATTAGCACTCATCTAACTATGATTGGTTTATCCCTGGAAGGTGAGGCATCATCTGAGGTAGTCATAGAATCTGAACCAGGTTTAAACTGCTTTGATCCAGTTTAACTTTTAGAGTTAGCAAAACTACTGTCTTCATCTAAGCCTTCAACTTGTAGATTAGATCCAGTTCCAACCAGGTTATTTAAGGAGGTATTCGCTTTGATCTCCTCCTCCATTTTAGATGTGATTAATCTCTCCCTGTTACAGGGATATGTACCAAAGGCTTTTAAGGTTGCTGTAATTAAACATTTACTTAAGAAACCATCTCTCAACCCAAATGACTTTGTTAGTTCTAGACCAATATCCAATCGTCCTGTCTTATCTAAAATTCTTGAAAAAATAGTGTGTGACCACTTACACCATAATAAACTTTTTGAAGAGTTTCAGTCTGGCTTTAGAGCTCATCATAGCACTGAAACAGCTCTGGTGAAAGTCACTAATGATATTCTAATGGCCTCAGATAATGGACTTGTATCTGTGCTCGTCCTGTTGGATCTCAGTGCTGTTTTGATACAGTTGACAAAAATATATTTTTTAAATGACTTCACTATTTTGTAGGAAGTAAAGGGACTAGACTGGTTTAAATCGAATATATCTGACCGATTTTAGTTTGTTCATGTTAATGATAAATATTCCTCATCTTTCAGGGTTACCTGTGAAGTACCACAGAGATCAGTGCTAGGACCAATTCCCTTTAGTAAATATATGCTCCCAATTAGTAGAAAATTAGACAGCATGGAATTAATTTCCACTGTTATGCTGATGATACTCAGCTGTATCTGTCTATAAATTCAAATTACATAGATTACAGGCATGTCTTAAAGAGATAAAAAACTGGATGACTCTTAACTTTCTGCTCCTGAATGCAGACAAAACAGAAGTTGTAGTCTTTGGACCTGAGTCTTTGAAAAAGAAGCTGATTAGTCAGTCACTTCATATGGATGGCATTATATTGATTTTAGATAATAAAGTAAAAAAAATCTTGGTGTTATTTTTGATCAGGACCTGTCATTTAAATCCCATATCAAAGAGGTTTCTAGAATTTCCTTCTTTTATCTGTGTAATATTACAACAATTAGAAATATCCTGTCCAGGAGTGAAGCTGAGAAACTAGTCCATGTATTTGTTACTTCAGGGCTGGACTATTATAATTATTTACTATCAGGAAGTCAACAAACTGTAGTTAAAAGCCTTCAGCTGATCCAAAATGCTGCAGCAAGAGTTCTGATGAAAATTTAAAATAGAGATCATATCTCTCCTATCCTAGTTTCTCTTCATTGGCTTCCTGCTGAATCCAGAAAAGAATTTAAAGTCATTCTCCTTATATATAAAGCCTTACTGTAAGTGGCCAAGTTCCATCTTACGTCAGAGATATGATTGTTTCTTATGTTCCCAACAGAGCAAGTCACCGCCTCTCCCTGAGATTTGCTCTGGGTACCTCAGGAAGATAATTGAGGAGGACAGCGGTAGCTCTGAGAAGCCTGATGAGGAAACACAGCCAGAGCAGGGAAGGCTCCATGCCTGGCTGTGGCTAGCTATACAGGCAGTAGATTGGATAATTCCGGTGGGCAGACAGAGTGCTAAAGGTGGGTGGGAGGCTGCAGCTCACCAGAAAAGAAGAAAAAGCAGTGGCTGGCCGGTGTCTGTCATGGAGGTAGGATGATGAAACACTCTTTCTAGGGCTAAATTAAAATGCCTTTTTTTAAAACCACCTAGAACCTCTTAAGAGTATTACCTTCTTCATCCTTTGTTAACATTATTTTCTCTATCTTCAACATTGATTAATAAAAAGTTGTCTCTGTTGCCTCCTTCACTGTAGGTCAGTGAAATCTAGTCCCTGATTGGATTTCGCAATGCAAATGAAAAGATTGAGATTTTTCAAATGGTGTTAATTTCTCTTCGCATAATTCTCAAACTTCCACGAAAAGACTGTATGTGCATCATACAAGTCAAATGGTCAACAACCAAATGTTACCGGCAAAAAAAAGCCAAAGCAGATGAGGTATGATGATGAAGAAGTGGTAGGAGGATGATGGCACATACATAATGTTTTTTCATGAGTTATCATGTGATCAAACTAATTCACATGTAACTTTGATTGCATTTCTTATTTAATGGAAACACAACAATCGCAAATTTTTTTTATTTCTCAACATTAACAAAGTATTGACAAAGTGTAATCAAAGCGCAGCTATTTTTTTCACGAAAGAGTGAAAAATGGCTATACTGCAGAATGCTGTCATGTTTAACATGTCTGCTTTGAAGAAGGGGCCTTGTAAGATATTAACCTTTTTTGTTTTTTTTAATAAAGCCAAAAGTTTTTTTAATTACATTATCTGAATCATTTCACTTTTGCCTTTGTTACCTTTATGATTCTAAAGAAAACTTGCTTTGGAAACAACTTTTCAAAGTCTGACTGCAAAGGGTTTGGCATAAGTTCTCACTCTTTAAACTTGACCACCCAGAGGCAAACATTAACCTTCAGCTGATCCAACATTCAAAACATGCCTGCAACTAAACTGTCAGAGTAGCTAACACATAATCAATAATACTTAAAGTCATTCAGGCTACAGGGCCAATATGAGCTGATTCTTCAAAATGGTACCCTCATCACTCCCAACAAAACACCAGTTACTTTAAAGGCATAGTTGAGGATTTTTGCGATTTTTTAACAAAACCCGCCCTTTCATCTTAAAAAAAATAAAAATGCACATGCACAACCCTGCCTATTAAACGTGTGTGAGACTATGCCAGAGCCCATTTCTTCTCATGGACACTCTGTTTAAAAGTTGCTGTTTGCATCACTCATACAAGCTTACTTTCCAAAAGAAGATTTGCATCTATTCCACTATGTCAGATTCACCTCAAGTAAGTGAAAATGGGGACGAGCACGTAAGACAGCCTTACGTAAACATATCACAAGAATGATTGATAATTAGGAGGACCTATTATTTTGATGATCCATCTGGAAAAAGAAAATCCTCCACTATTTTTTTAAGTATGATGATGTACATCATGGTCCAAATAACCAGGAGAGATATGAGGAAAAACACAAAAACTTCTTCCCACCACTCTTTTGCATGCAATATCCTTCTATTACAAATGTTTGAACACTTCTAACTGGTACAAAGTTTTAAATCCTTCTGAAGTAATAATTCATTCTTCTATAAAATCTGAACAAATCCAGTTCAAACGCACTCTTAGAATTATAAACAGCAGGGGGGAGGGCTGTAGGGTTGAAACAATTCATCTTATTAACTGGAATTAACTGATGAATGAAACAATCTGCTCATTTATCATCATGGAGCCTGTTAACGCCAAGAATTACAAACAATGTATCCTGACAAAATAGCACAACTCACCAGTGAACCAGTTAGAAAACTGAAAGTAAGAGCTCATTGTATTGTCTGTGTAAACTGCCTCGAGGTTACATATATTGTGAATTGGCACTACATAAATAAACTGAAATGAATCTAAAACTTTATTTTATTCTTTTTTTTAATAACACTATTTATATACATTTGAAAAAGACTATACTAAAACATTAAGAAAATACTGAATTTACATGAAGTTTAAGTGAACCTCAGTGGACAGTACAGGTGAACTTCATATGACCAATTGAGGTAAATTTGGTCGGTGACCCCTTCTCTAGAGTGTCAAATTGATAATTTTGTTGGGGCTCCATAAGAGTTATGCTCAACCCTACTAAAACTATTTGAAATGATTGAATGATTTAAATCAAAGTAAATCAATAGCATGGTAGTTGTCCAATAGCCACTAAGCTACATGGCACTGTTGTAAACCATTTGTAATTTCAAGAACTGTATTCTGAAGGTACTTATAAATATAATTATAGCTAAGTTTTCTATTCAATGAGGTGCTAAATTTAGCATAAAAGCAGACTCCTCCACCATGATAGTGCATCCTAAGTACAAAATATTAAGGGCAAGGCTATTGTCTTCATTAACCAAACTTTTCAATTACAACACCATGGTAAATTAGAATATTCAATGTATCCAGTGCATATTCTAAAAAGCTATATTACAATAAGCACTGGAAGGCCTCAAATTAACTTAGATTTTTTGGCCTTTTGCATAGAAAAAAAACAAGCTCTGCAGGGTCGTACAAATTATAAGTCATACATCAATCACTTACCGGAGGGCCTGGCTCTCCTTTGGGACCATTCAAACCATCTTCATACTCATAAAATATTTCTGGCTCCTCAAATCCATAATCATATCCTCCATAGTCCTGGTCTTCGTAGCTGCCGTCCAGACCATGATGTTCTGAAGAGTCCACCTGGTGTTCCCTGTACAAAGTGGTACCATTGACTTTTGGATGAGACTGTAGAACTCGGTGAGTCTGTTGAGGCCCGAGATCAGAGTGCCTAAAGTTGTCCCTGAGTCCTTCTATTGCTTGGGTTTGCATGATTGGAGATGTAAGGGCTGTAAAATCTTCTACATGTAGATTTTTAGAGTTTCTCCCTTCCTTTGTACTTATCTCTGTGTGATCCGTATCTGCCTTGGGTTCACTTTCTTTGGCGAACTCCATTTTTGTTGTACTGAATGTTCTACTGTGGGTGAGGCCCTGTGCTTGTCTACTTAGTGTTGCTTGTGTTAGGCTGTTAGGCTCAAACAAAAACGTGGACGGGGAGGTTGAAGGTTTCAGTGTGAAAATGTGGTCTTGTTTCCTTGGATATAGCTCTGTTCTTGGGCTCAGAGTTGAAGACTGTATGTTAACTTGATTACTTGGCAACAATTGGTCTGTTGTTGGAACTTTGTTGGAAAGTTGTTGATGGGTAGCTAGTACTCCTACAGGGGGCATTGTTGAAGGGTTAGATGGGCTGTCATTAGCTTCTAAATCCAAACCAGAACCCAGAAAAGACGATCGATAAGTGTCGGCCAGCCGGCACTGTTTTTTAAGGTAGTTGCAATAGTTTGCGGCAGCTTGAGCTGAAGGGTAGATGTCTAACTGGCAGACTTTACCAATAAATGGAACTGCCTTTGAGTTCATCCTACCCAATGTGAAGAGATTCCCAGATTCTCCCAGTCTCTGAGACCTCCCCAAAGTCTGCTCTCGTTGCTGAACTGCTCCACAGTCCTCATAGAAGGACACTGACTGCGCTCGGACACCAACAGCAAAAGCATGCTGCTGTCCATCCTTCCACTTATGGTTGAAGTAGCTTGTGGATTTCTCTGCAGTGTAGACTATTACCTTCTGTGAAAGCAGCTGAATGCCAAAACGGAGTCTGTCCCTGCTATCTTTGACACTAAAAACAAAAGCATTGTTGGCTCGCCAGGAGCTTAGGCTAATCACAAAAGAAAACTCAACTCCAAAGTCTGAATGGAACAGACTATTTGCTGGGATCTCATAGAGGGATGTTGCATTGAAAACCACCCCATATCCAGGAACTGGGATATTCAAAGGTTGGGGACCATTGGTGGAAGTTGTATGCGGCGACGCTGTCCCATTGCTGGAAATGTCTGTTCTGCTTTGATTTGTAAGTCCCAGCTGATAAAGAATATCCACTCCTGTCGAAAATAGGGGAAATTGGTCAGATTTACATGCTATGGCTTAGTCACTATTTTTATATCAAATGGTCTTAAAGCTACTTAGTATCAGACATTTCTTTGCGGGTTAAGCACCTTAAAAAGAATCCATGAAACTAAAAGCAAATGAAATGTAAGAAATTAATTGAACTCTTGAGGCATGCAAGTTGCAGTACCAGACATGCTTAGAATTTCTGCCTTTAGAACACACTCAAAATTGGTTTCTTTATATACTTTTACTCAGAAACCCTCCTTTAAACAACAATCTGTTATTTTTAATGGTATCTTAAAAGGAACAGCAATGTTTTACAATGTTATGATTTAATACTATTTCTAAAATTAATTCAGTTGATAGCATAGGAATTACGGTGTCCAGACTTTCCTCTTCTTCCCTTGGAATCAAAGAACAGGCCTATTATAGTAGCTACATACATCCTGTTAGACTAAAAAAAAAAAATGGACAATAGCATTGAAATAAATTGAGTTCCATCATACTTATCATGGTGCATACGTTTAATGTTATGTTGTACATAAGCATCTGCATTAAGCAGTCAAATATTATCTGTTAATATAAAATTAAGCTACTCTACAAAGTGCATGAAGAAAGGGTTACTATTCTCAGTACTGAGATGAAACCAACATTTTGTGGGTAATGTGATATATTTTTTCATACTATGCATTAGATAAAAAAAAAATAATTCTATTTACTACTCACCATGTTTAATTTGCCCATATAGAAATAAATGTAGATTTGTTTTTTTTTTTCAATTAATCACTGAGATCATCTTAATTATTCTATAAAAACTGTGATATGCCAAAACTGTGATATTTCTAATTAAGGTTATAAAACAATGACAATAGACTACAGGTCCATGTCTGATTTTTGGGGATTGTCTTCTATTTCTCCTAATAGTAATAGTTTAAATATATTTAACAGCTTTTTGTTAACATGAAATTTGGGAGCTCTGCCTAGGACATGTCTTTTTTACATATCTGAAAGCTGATTAAACACAGTGCTATTAATAAAGGTTCCCAGAGACACTCGTGATGTACTCTCTGTTTTTTTTCTCTCTAAAAGATAAATGCAGCTGCAGTCCAGATGGATAGAAATAATTTAAAATGCATGAGGCAGAACAAGGTTTCGGAGAACTGGCTTTTAAAGTTTATCAAAACAATCTGCAACCAGGTCTTTATATAAAAATGCCTTGTCATTCTTTTTCGCCTTCACATGTAGGGAGAATTTATGCTGAATTTGGTCAAGTTGAGACACAGCTTGGCAAAAGCCCAAAAAACATTACATAATGACAGGTCTGCTGCTCACTTTTGGCATGGAGTAGAGAATAGCACGCAGATCTCAAACTGAATTTTCGGAAAAAAAAAAAAAAAAAATAAGTATCTTTTTCAAACACAATATCATTGATTAGAATATTATTCTATAAAACTTGCCAACCTGTGTAACAACAAATAAATCAAACATGATGCCATTGATATAACAAGAGTCTCTGAGTGCTGTTGGGGTTTTTGAGACACAATTGGAACAAAGTAAAATATAGCATGAGGAAATGTGGATAGACCAAGAGGAACATTTTCAGTACCATAATAGTTTTAGTTATTTGTTGATGATTTTGCTGGATAAAAATAGTTTGTTGTAGTGTTCAACAGGCCTATGACATTTCTCCTGAAGAATCCCAGCCAATACTTCTTTGGCAAAACATTCAGACTCCTTCTTATTTGATGGCTTTCTGGCATGCACTTATATTTATAATTCCCACAGATTTTCAATTGGAGACAAGTCAGGACTTTTTATAGGTCAATCAGTAACTTTCACTTCCATCTCCTCTAGAAAGTTTTTCCCAAGTTGTGATGTATTTTTGAGGGTAATTGGCAACATAAAAGTAATAGAGTGTAATAACTGTCTTTAGTTAGGATACTTCTGACTCGCTTGAATCATTTCTTAGTGATGTTTGGGGTTTCCTAAAAACCTCTGTCACAAGTCTTCTTTACAAGGTCTTCAGAGTGCTTCCAATCTTTGCCTGGCTCGTTCTGTGCTTCAGCTCTAAAAAAAAACATTTTCCACATCTTGACATTTGTCAATATAGTAAAAACTTTAGTTGAACTTGCTCCTTTGTGAGTATTGACAACCCCTTTTTCTAAAGTCCAAGCTGACTTATTTTGTTTTGATATTTTCTCAATGTAGAGCTAAAATCCTTACTAAAATAATTTTTACCTGTATACTCTTACTGTTAGTCTAAAAAATAAAGCTGAATTCAGGAGCGCTGAAATTTAGAAATTAGAATACTGCGCACTTGCTAGTGCTCAGTAAAATTAAAATTATCATAATTGAGGGAGATCATCATTTTTTAGTTCTTATTTTGTTAATTTCAATAGTGTATGCACAGTAAAAACATCCAAATTAATTCCAGAATGTTTAAAGAAATATTTTTAGTGCTCAACTTAACCTGTATACATGCATTTAGAGACAGAAAGATTACAAAAGGGGAAAAATCTTTTTTTTTATTTTACTTTTGTTTTTATTATACTTTTGAAGATATTTTGTATCTCTACTGTTTTTGATGGGGACAGAAAATAGTTCAGTCAGCTGCCTTGCTTCCAAGCAGTAGGGAGGCGAAAGAAAAAACGTAAACAGAAAAGACACATTAAAACAATGTTTTTCATTAGGTTCACATGGAGTTCAGTGCAGAGACACAGAGGGAATGTATTTCTCTCAACAAATTGGTTAATCATTTCTGGGTATACTTTACCATTTTGCAATTTATTACTTTTGTGCTTTAAGAGAAGCTGCCTCTTAAGTTTGTGTGCAATCCTCTTCCATGTATTACAATGGATTGAGTTTTCTTGCTTGGCTTGTGAGATTTACAGTAAATACAGTATGTGGGTGAATGACAATGCAAGAGGGAAAATTCTGCACCCTTGGGGCATTCTAGTCATTCAGTGAGGGGAGCAGTACACACTGTGAATAGAAGTTACTAAAATAAATGTCAAAAAAAGCTGTATAAATCAATTTTTTTTTTGCAAAACTAAATGCCCAATCCTAGCAATGAATGTCTTTTCATTCAAATATAATCAAATTTGTATAAATAGTAATGATACAAATTATTTAAAAGGAACACACAAACTAAACATGTCTTCTATATGTCACAGGATGACACATACGGTACTGAGGTGTTGCCATTTACCTTGAGCAGAGTAGTTGTTTTTTGCAGATACTGCTGAACATACTGACAGGAGCAGGAGAAAGTTCCACCTAGTGAGGGAAACAATTATGTTAATAAGATATATTGCCATGAAAAAATAGTGGGATTCTCCATCAGGACTGTTGTTCAAGTGACCTTTTTACCTCCTGTAATATATTAAACATGTGACTGCTTATATATCCCACTGACAAGGACAAGGCTTTCCAAGAAAAAAAAAAACAGTTCTAAGAAAGTACAAAGCACCTATTGTTAAATCTGCAACTCTATGGAAAGAACACAAAGATTTATAACTTGATGGAAACCAAGATAGAAAAAGTATTCATGGTATAAAGATTTAGATACACACAAATATCAACGTGGTTAATGTTCCAATATAGGCCAACCATCTTTAAATCTTTTTTTTACGAAACATTTAAATCCTATTAATTTTCTAATTATTTTCATTTCTTTTCATGTCACCTATATTTAAGTTCATAGAGAAATTTCCAATGAACCAAGATCTCTTAAATGATCAGTGGAAACCATTAAAGAAATGGTCACAAACTATACCTTATGCTCCTCTATGATAATTAATAGTCAGCAGTATGTTGCACTTAGAAGAGTGCTATTTGGTATTGGTGCTGCAGAGTGAAGTACACTCCAAAATGTTGAAATTAAGAAAAGGGAGGTGCAGAGATAGAAAGTATTTTACTGGAAGCTATGTTTTCTGTGGCAGGTTGAGAAGGGTATATGTTCATTCAGCATACAAGAGAGAGTGCTGATTCAGCAACTGATAGGGGCGTTGAGTAATCTACAACAAAGTTTTTCTTTTAAATTTTTTACGATAAATGTGTCATGGAAGATGCCAGATTTGGATATTTTGTCCAAATTTTTTGAAACCTTAAAGATGTTAGGAATGTATCATATATACACACAGGAACTGCAGTGAAAATATTTATTCATATAACATATAAAAGCTAGTTTTCTTATGCAACCAGCAAATCTTAAACAGAAGCCTGTCTTCTCTGTAGATGTGAAAAATTTGATATTTGTATATCTGAATGTGCAGGTGAAAGTCATGCAGAGAATATTAATGCAGGACTGTCAACTCTCACCCATTGTGTGTGAGACTCACACATAACACTGTCCTGACGCGCTTTCACTCCATATCCACAATTTCTCACACATAAAAATGACTGACATTAAAACTCTATTCCATTTCACTTATTTAAATATACAAATACCATGCTGATAAAAATCCAGTCTGTGTTTTCAACACAACCTTAGTGCTAACACACAAGGACATGCCAGGTTTATTTCCAGTCCGTATTTTTGCACCAGCCTACCTATTCACTGTGCTGAGAGCAGCAGAACTGAAAGACATGCACAAGATATATATATTAAAAAAAAGGGATTTCTGAGCAGTCATTAGGACGTATGTCATTGGATTTTTGATCTTATCTTATCTGGACTAAAATAATTTACTTGTAAATTAATGAATATTTTAAAGGGGTCATTGAATGCAAAACCGAGTTTACATTGTCATAGATTAATAACGATAGTTCAGTGGGCGAAATGGACATACAGAGGAGTTCAAACCCCATCAACACCTCCTTTCTCTGCAAATCTCACAATTCTAGACTTCCACCATAAAACGGGCAAATCCAGACGAAGCCCCGAACTGACGTAAATTGGGATGTTGCCTTATTTGGTTCTGGCCTGTACTTTTGTCACGCCTCGAAATTAACATACAGACCAGCCCACATGTTTACTGGCCCAAAGGAGAGGGGGTTGGGGGGTAAGTAGTATCGACTGACTGGACCGGACCTCACCAGAGAGCCACAAGTCGCCCGTCCTCAGCCGAAGGGGCGGCAGGTGGGGGGAAGCACGGGCTGCCTCTGTCCAGGCTACCGTCACCGGGTCGGGTTCGGTTGCTCCGTCCCCCACTAGCTCAATGCCCCCGTCCGGCCGGGGTTCCCGGACCAGCCCCGGAGTTGATGGCTTGGTTTCGAGTGCCTGGTGTGTTTCGACTACATGCTGCACTGTAGTCAAACTAAATCCCGGACGATTTAGAAATTCCCCCAGGACATTTTTTTAGGTATGAAAAGTAGGACATGTCCGAGAAAAGGAGGACATCTGGTCACCCTACCATATCAACAATTTCGATGTTTCAGTGAGTGAGTGCTTGTTGCTATGATGCGTCTTTGCTCAGCAGCTGCGCTCGTTGTAAACCAACCAATCAGCCCAAAGCTCATCTAAATATTTATGAGCATACCATAAAAGGAAGAAAACCTTTTCTAGGGTTTATATGCAAATATGCCATTTTCAGCCCAACCAATGTTACACATCCTATTCAGATACCTTAAGGATCCGCACCAAATACCCTGTATAATCATTCTATGACCCCTTTAAGCAATCTGGTACTTGAGTAAATATGAACAAAATATACAACAGTTGCTTAAATCATCAATGTGGAGACCGAGTGCAGAAAACTCATCAAATTGATAACAAATGGTTTGTTTTCTCTATACCTAGTGCTTTTTTTGTAAGCTGATTTTGTCCAAGTTTTAGCCCATGTTTTGCTCACAAGTTAAATAATTATCGCTCAGTCTAATTGAATAATCCCCTGTTGGATTTTAGGACTAAAAGCAACACAAACATCTAAATTCTTAAAGCTTTCAGGTATGGCAGTATAGGGCAGTTACTAACTTTGTACTCACAAACCCAAAAGAAAAAGATTACAGCCAACCTCAAACAAGTAAAAAGTAATAATGCCACAGTGTGTCTAAATGGAACAACACACAAAAAAGATAGCACAACCTTTTCCTACTCCCCTCGGTAGAGTGCTGTTTAGGTCGCCAAGTCAGGAGAGACAAGAACATTGTGCAGCCAAATTTAAGACTGCAACTGAAGATGATTCATCCACAGAAAGTGTTGTACTTTGGACGGATGGTCCACTTCTCTTACTGTTTTCCATGTTTGCAGGCTGCTGCCCCTATTGTCAACATGAAATAGCTAATTTTGCACCCTTTTTTGGCAACTCTAGGAGCTCTCATATAATTGGCTCACGCTGCACCAAAGCAGTCACATCTTCTACCTCTGGATTTCAAAGGAGATAAACTTGACTAAGACAATATGGAGGGGACCGAATGTTTACACGGAGTTTTACTTACACCCTGGTTGACAAAATGTGAATGTTTTTTTTTTTTTATGGTAAATTTCTAACTTATTGGTTCTTTAACTAAATGTAAATGAATAAATAGTGACTTAAGACCTCTTCACAATACCATACAGAGTGTCAAATCATTTTCACAATAAAGCTGAAAATTATTTTTTTCAAATTGCAACGAAATCAATCAGATCAGCAGAAACAACTTATTTTAGAGGTTATAACAATCACTATAACCAGCTATCGTTTTACAACTCTGAGGGTAAAATGCCTCCATTCAAATCTAAAGGGAACCTTATGAAAATATATTTACTTCCATAGAACTTTCCAAATTTCCGTGGGTTTTCTTTCCTCAGTAAATCACATGCAAGTATTTTACATGACGGCAAACAGCAGCATAAGTTCTACAACATTCTCCCTTGCAATTTGACAAGCAAATCACTGCCTCCAGTGTACAAAGATCCATGTGTTTCTGTGAGCTTGAGGGACAAGAAAAATACAATGAGAGACATACATTAAAATGAAAAAATAAAAAATAAATAATGGAATAACTGTATATTAAACTGTTAACTGTATACTTTTCTCTTGAAATGTGTGGGACATCCAACCATCTGATTCTGATCGCGATGTTTTCATACCATCTTTTATTTAAGCTCTTGATTTTGTGGCTTCAAAACAATTGTGCAAAGTACTGTATTTATTTGCAGTTCAACATGCACAATAGGTTGTAAAAATAATTTTAACCTTTTTGTTATATGGCATTTTACAAACCCTCCCAAAAATTAAAGAACTAAGACAAACATGCAAAATTTTCCTTCCTGTTCTCATTTTGTATAGAAAGCAAAGGCTGCAAAATGCAGCAGATTACCAGCTCTTGCTAAACGTAAGACAACAAGTTTGTCCTAGACAGAGTTCTGTTGACTGAGGGAAATACCACTATGTGTGGGGGGAGGTTTGAGAGGGGGACCCAAATGCAGAGACTGAAGCTGAAGGTGGTTTCTTGCAGATTTAATTTAAAAGGTGGCAACAGAAACAAAAATGCAAATGCTTAAATCCACACAAAAAAAAACTGAAAACCAAGATGACTCACAAGAAGGGCAAAGAAATGACAATAAACCAACAGTCACTGCTTGATATAAAACAAAGACCAGGCTATCAGCACATTGGGAGCAGGTGTGGAAAAAGGAATCTAGAAGGGAGCTAGGGGAAAGAAGACTGACACAAGAGGGAAACAGGGAGCTTACAAGAAATCAAGAAATACATAAGAACTGAAATACAATCAAAAATAAGTAGAATGACACAAAATGGAAAGGAAATAATGATAAGTCAAAGAGAAAACTTAAACAGAACCAAAACCATGACAGACAGACAGACAGACAGACAGACAGACAGACAGACAGACAGACAGTATTTGCAAGACCTGACTCAGTTCCAGCAAACTGTCACTCAAGCCATACAGTTTGAGCACCAGGCACTCATGAGATTAATGTAAACTTGTTAGGTTTTAAAAAGCATCCATTAAAAAAAGATATTTTTTATTATTCTCACATTTAATAATGATACAGATTTTTATCAACCCTTAGTGGCCAAATTTAAATCAAACTGAATGTCAAGACAGTAACAAAAAAGACCAGGTGTCTTTTTACACCGAGAATGTAAAAACCTGGTTAAAGTGAGCCATAAACTAATCTAGCTCATAAACATTTATCATATATAACGTTATAAACATCCAATTTATCAGAAAATAAAATCTGGTATGAGTTTACCTTAAAAATGAACTGAAAACTAAATGAATACCATTCCTTCAACAAAAATGAACTAAAAACCAATAAATGCCATGTCTTAGAATAGGTGAAAGAAGAGGAATCAGAAGAGGCTGCTTTAATATTAAAAATTCAGAACTCTTTGTTAAAGTGCTAGAGTAGCTAAAGAGTAAGTCCATTTACAACTACTGCTGATAGGGTGTTCTGTCTTTGCATGTTTTGCACACTTTCCAAGATACAGGGAACTAACTAATCTTGTGCCAGCATCCCTCTCCTGCTGGCTGCTTTTCAGCTTCTGTACCTCACTTCTGATCTAAATTACTAGAATATGAAAGAAAAGAAATAAATGAGTTTGACACCTCTTCCAAAAAAAAGCCACAAAAAATCTGAATACTTGTCACATCTCCAGAGTGGGAAACAGCAAGGATTTATAATCCCCCAAAAATGACAGCTAATGCAAAAATGAATGTGGTTGTATTCTAAGAAGCAGAATGTCATACTGCATTCTTATTATTCACTTAGCTGGATTCAAAAGGTCAAAGCAGACCAAGGCAAAGATTGACCTAGTCCACAAAACAGTGAACAGACAAAGAGCTGTGAGTAAACTTCTATTGATGTTTATTGGTTTGCTTTCTTTCCATTTGCAGAAGGAGCTGCAGATGTCAGAAGACTGGAATAGGCTAAGTCACACAGATGGAAAAAAAATCCTGAGATACAATAATCTGTAGAGGGTAAACCCACTGCAAAAAAAGGTTGAAAATCTTTCAAAATACCATGCAGGTTACTTTAAAAACATATTAAATAGAAATTATAAACAATGTGTGGACAAAACTGGCTGAATAGTGTCTGAAATGTACATTTTATCATCCATCATACTTTGAAGCTCTTTCCTAATGTACAGATATCTCTATTCTTAGGTTTTCCAACTGATTATCTCATAAAGTGAAACTCATAACTCTTAAAAAAGTCTAAAGAAAGATGTGTCTAAAAGTTGCAGGAACCTTAAGACCTGAGGAACCCTATTCTTGTGGCTCTTATGAATTCCTAGAATGGCTCATTATAAGTTTGGCAAAAATAAGTAATAGCCAAGCAATGGTTTTAGAATAGAATAGAAAACCCCTTTATTGTTCCACAATGGTGATATTGTAGGACAGTACTTTAGCTATAGATATAATAATCAATTACATAATATTTGCAGTTCTAAATGCATTCTAGTAAGCTGGATCGAGGGGAAAAATGGGTCCTCGAATTGTAAAACTTGCAGACCGCCACAGAGCAGTGCATAATTGTAAAATGAAAGGACATTTTTCATTACCAATTAAAATCTAAGAGGTGTTGTGTATTTTCACATTCATAGAGATTGTTGCGTCTGCTGCTTAGAAATGAAAAATATGGCACCACTGGATATCCAACAACACATACATCTGTTGTCATAATAGTTTATGCCGATTATGAATTAAAACACTATTGCAAAATTTCAATATTTGTTTAAGATGCTTTAAGATCGCCTGGCTTCTGAACCTTCTAATCCGTTAAATTACATGCAGTTCACTAAAAGGACTGTAGATACAGCTTGAAATGCCTGGTGAGCAATGCCCACAGTGTCTCATGAATCATTGGCGGATACGAACATCAGAGAAAGGAAGAGTGTTTTGATGACTGACACATTTTTGTCACAGAATAATATTTTAGAATGTTTTCAGGAAGGATACTTAATTGAAACGAATCCAAATAATTATATATAGATTAGTACTTATTTAACAACAGAGGCATCAAGTAATGAAGTACAAATACTTTGTTACTGTACTTAAGTACACTTTTTAGGTATCTATACTTTACTCCATTACTTATTCTTCTTCCTACTTCTGACTTCTACTCATTACATTTTCACACAATATCTGTACTTTCTATTTCTTACATTTTTAAAACAAACGTTACTCGTTAGTCTTGGCTTTGGTTTAATGTTTATAAAAAGTTATTTCACATCATGTGCACCATCCAATGCAGATCATTGGCGCCATCCAATTCTAGTGAAAACTAGTGTAATTGGATGAGTCCTATAACGCAAACGCTCTTTGGTTAGCTAAAGGAAATCATTAGAAGCAAGCAGGTGTTCTTCAAACTGCAAACAAGAATTGTCTATGCCATGCTACAATGTCAGATTCAGAAAAAGATGTTGAAATGTCTGAAAGGTTGTACTGAGCTTCAGTTATTCTACAAATAGGTTCATTTTAAAAGTGGATTTCCTTGACTGATTCTACAAATGGCAAAGTACAACTAGACAGAGCAATTTTCTGCAGTTTTTTTTCTTCTCTGTTGTTTTGTAAAAAATATGTTAAGACCCTGTAAAGTTTACCTTGCCATTCATACATACGTGCTAATTGGCATTGGTCTATCATATAAAATCTCATTATGAATGCCCCACCTCTTGCCCAAAACCAATGATGATAGGCACCTTTGCCAACAGAGCCCTACATAAAAAAAGAAACTGGTACAGACTATGCCTACATGAACCTAAATTATCCTTTTTGATTCAAACATCTCATCAGCAAGTGTTTGACTAATCTGTCAGGCTGTATCTAGCCTACCAGCCAATAGTGGTGGATCCCTGCCTCCAAAAGAGGGGGGATTTTAATAGCATAACAATGGAAGAACTCACACTAACCAGCTTTGTGATTTCAAGGAAATACAATAATCATCTATGAGCTCAGGTTGTTCATTTTCACTCATAAAAAATGCTTTTCCCAGAGAGGATCTAATATTATTTTAGATGATATTTGGAAGAGTCATTTTGGACAACCTTTAATAAAGGATACAAATGTCACTACTGTATAAAACCTTTCTAATTTTTGCATAGGTCTGATATTTCAAGCAGCTGTGGTTTTAATGCTGTGGTAAAAAACCTACCTGTTTTATTTAAAAAACATACACTCCAAAGAGGAATTCTAGATTTAAGGTAGGCAAATGTAAAATCTTTCAACTCCAAACACACAAATGATTTATCTCAATGTTAAATATACATCAGTGTTTCCTAGACATTCATTCTTCATTCATGTTATTGCATCTGTGTTTTAACTCTACAGTTTCTGACAAAATATACCGATTATTGACGTCTGGTGGCGATTATTAGATATTATCTGAGGAAATATTTGCAATATTTTAAAGATTAAGTGCAGCTAATACAAGAAGGGTGCAGTTATCATGTGGTGATGGCAAATATAGAGCAGAAAAATGCTTATTTAATAATGATACTTATATTAATGACCAGATTCTAATTTAATCAGAAACTTCTTACTGTTGGGCAATGGAACAATAATTAAATTAATGCTTACACAGACATGCATGACTGTCTATTGAAACTTACGTTGCAGCCGCGGAAACGTGTCCACTCCTTGTCCGTTGGGCTCCTAAATGCATTTGTATGCATTTGTCCAGGAAGCAGAGATCTGGGCGAAAATAGAATTGCACTCAATGGGATGCCTGCACATGGGCTAACCCTCTGGCAACGACCAAAAAAGAAGCGTTACAGTGGACAGAGAGTGGAGGCCACCTCAGAAGTTCTTCATTTCACTACGCTGGTGAGATGTTTCCTTTTCAGAAAGTAAAACATCTGGTGCGCTCTGCGGCGCGCAGGACAATCTGGCTGTTTTTATCCAAAAGTGAAGACGCGCAGCAGTTCAACAAGCAAGCTGGGGAAAAAAAAAAAAATCAGAAGCCGCTTTGACAAGAGATCTGTGCACGATTGCTTTGATGGATCCAGAGAATGTCTCCAGTGTGGACACAACAGGAGACTGACTTGTGTGCGTCTTCTCCTCCAGGCGCTGGTTTCAGCTATGTGCCTCGACTTGCAGCGATGCGAGTGGACCCGCATTCACCCCATCACAACTCTAAACCAGCTGGTGGTGTTGGATTTCAGCAGACTTACCCGTGACATCACGGAGGGATATTTGGCTTGTGCACTTCACTGTCTGATAACTTCATTTAACTACTGTGTCACGTTAAACCGAGGTCAGTGTGCTTTAAGTTTTCATTGTGGGTTGCTCATCTTGTTAAAACGCCAGTGAAATTGAAAGAGTACAGTAAAAAAAAAAAAAAAACTAAATAAAACTGACTCATGCAAAGATTATTAATAAGCATTTTTACTATTTGTACTACTTTGTTGTAACATAAATAAGAGTTTAATTATTAAGTAGAATATTAAACATGTTTTTTTCCCCCTAAGTACATATAGGCTAATACATTTCTGCAAATATTCACCCCCACCTAGTGAAATAATGGAAGACCCATCTTTTTTATAATGAGAATTTTGGGGAATAGATGAAAGGTGTCTATAAACAGCAATTTGAAGGCCTGTCCACAGATTAATGAGTCACTTTTGAAATTTAATATGTTTGAATCTAAAAGTATTCCATTGCAGTTGCGGGTGCAGGTGTTCGACATTTCGCCTGTCGAAAAGTGAATATCTCCTTCAGTCTAAAGTATTGCTGCCTCTTATTGGTTTTTTTTCTCACGAAAGCCCAGTACTTATTTCTGGTATCTTAATCTAACCTTATAAATGACAATGGAAACTTCACATTGGATTTTAAGCCAACTTGAATTTGTCAAAGTTTGGTGGAGGTTTTTGAGGACCTAAATGCAGAGATTAGTTTTTGCTGATTTAATAAATTTCCCCTGCCGATTGAGGCAAAAATCCAGGAACAAAATTAAGAGAACAAAAATCAGGAGACACCAGGGAGAAACAACACATGGGGAGCAAGCAATGAAGCAACATATCAACAAGAAACCAGCAATGAGGAACTGCAGAGGTTGTGTATATACTGTATGGGGAACAGAACAAAGGATGGGCTAACGAGCTGATATGGCGCAGGTGTGGATAGAACTAACTAGAAGGGAAGAAGTAAGAAAAAGGAAGTAAGTACAAGGGGGCAACAGAGAGTAACTCAAGAACACAACACTGTTGAAAAACAACTACTAAGATACAAAATTACTAAGAAACTAAAAAATAAACCAAAAGGATTCTGGCAGGATTCTGTGAACACCCATCCTGCCTCCACATTACTGTATTACCTTGATTTCCAAATGAAATGCAAAATTTACTTTCATCTGAAAACAGGATTCCGTTTTTCTGTCTGAGATGACTGGATAAAAACGTTTGCACATTTATGCAATATCCCAATTTCTTTAGATGTATTTGTATATACTTTTTTCAGCTATAGGTTTCCTCGATCCACTTTTCTATGAAGGCCATTAAAAGGTGCAATTAGTTGCCCTGTCCCAATGTCTCTGGCATTACCATCCATGTTTACTTCCGTGAACACAGAGCATGCTGGATTGTGATGTCATTACGTCCTCTACTGCGCATGCGGGACATTTGCGCTGTATGAATGCAGTTTACACAGGAGATCACATAAAAGTCTCATATATTTGGAAATGTGAGTGGCAAGGCAAAAAAAATCAGATTTAACAAAAAAAAAATCGTAATTGAGCTTTAAGGCCTGCAGTGTGAACGTAGCCTAAGTAAGTGTGCGGGTTTCAAAATCCTTCTTTTTCAGATATTTAAGTGAATAGGACTCGTTAATGCTTAAACCTGGTTATGTTTTGTTTGTTTCTTTAAACTAAGGCTGCCTTATATTTTTTTATATCTTTATTTAGATTTTATTCATTTAGAAAAGAAAATAGAGGATATGCATATTAATGCATATTAATGAACATTAGACAATGGAAGTATGCCAGATTATAGCCTTTGGCTAATTTCCATCTGCATTCCACCTGGCAGGTTGATGTCACAGGCAATTAAGATATTTACAACACACACTAAAGAAAGACAGATACAGACACAATTAAGTCCATCGTAGTTAGAACACACACGCAAAAAGTTAACGACTATAGTAATCTTATCCCTGACATGTCTGGTGTGTTCTGTGGCATCCATGTTAGTGTTTGACAAAATACAAACCTTTTTGAAGCTTCCAAATCATCTTCTAACTCTGTCCGTCTCATTAAATCCCCCAAAAGTACATTAATAGTTGCTGTGGAAATGTAATAAAATTTAATCATTTTCCAAAACACTTTAGTGTGAGAAGTTTCAATCCAACAGGTCCATATGCCTACATTTAAATTTTAGTGGTGGCAGAAAACATCTTTGCAGGTTCTGATAAAGTTTGAAATAACTTATCTTTGTGACTTTTTAACTGTGCTTTCTTTATGTCCCTGTAGAACAGGCACCCCCAACCTCGGTCCTCGAGGCTTGCTGTCCTGCAGGTTTTAGAGGTTTTCTTGCTCCAGCACAGCTGATTTTAATTGGAAGCTGATTAACAGGCTTTTGGTCTACTGCAATCATTATAATCAGCTGTGCTAAAGCAGGGTAACCTCTAAAACCTGTAGGACAGCGGGCCTCGAGGACCGTGGTTGGGGATGCCTGCTGTAGAACACTCTGATGCAGATTTGCCCTAACAGGTTTCAGCATAATTCTTCTCTTCATTCTTGAATAACAGAGCTTCGTAAGTCCCCAAATCAGATCCAGACTCCAACCCAGGAACCCCCCACCCCCACCCCCACACACACTTCAAACACAACTCTGCATCTTCCTCTGGATCTTCACTCAATTTTGCCTGGACTGAGCGACAGTCCATATGGTCTGCAGTTCTAGAGCGGGCGGGTGGGTGGTGGAGGGGGGGGGCTTAATTTTCTGGTTGTACTATCAGATGCAACCTACATAAAACAAAAAGACCAATAAACATGTTTACTGGCCAAAGGAATGAGAGGTCAGACTGACACAGAAACTCTAAGCTAACATACTATCTGTGTAAACAGTGGTCTTACTATGTTTATGTTTCCAGCAGACATAGTAGAGATCTTTAAATCTCTGTATCAGTTGGTCAATATTTCATCTTCTTTACCAAAGCTTATGTACTTGAGCAGAGGATGCACACCGGTTGCATTGTTCTCCCATCAGCCTGTACCTGGGGATAGCCATGTTCTGAGCAGATGTTTGTCTGCACCGCCAGAAACACAGGTTTGGTGATGCAAAAAAAGGCATAAAGCACCAATGTGGGTTATATCAGTTAAACTTAGATAAAGTTGCAGATTCTTTGCAGCCAGAAAGCCTTGTAAAACTGTTTTTTATTATATTGTAAAATGTTTTCAGAAAAATCCTTCCCCGATTAAAGGCAAACTTTTCAAGATGATTTACTTATTTTTCCTTGAGTCCAGATGTGCGCTGAGCAACAAGATCTTGGGCCCAACGAGTGGCCGATAATCAGAATCAGCTCATGTCTCGTTTTTCTCTCATGCTGAATCTGCAATAGCAGATGACTGTACCCTTAATCCTCCTCCATGTGGTGTTTCCCTCCTGGAGTTTCAGAGGTGTTTCCTGTAGGGTGGCAAGAAATGTTCTATAATTAAATCTGAATTACATTACAGACATTTCCCCCTTTCAACAGAGTTTTAGAAGTGCACAATGTCTAGACATGTCTCTGATTTACTTGTGATTTCCTTAGAATCTAGTTACAAAAGTTTATTAAATACTAAACGAGGTCATTTACAGCTTTGCCATTGTGCTGTTAAAGCAACTCTTGCTCAATTCACTCTCAAATGTTGATTCTATTGTTGTCTATGTTGGCACTGTGCTAGCACCAGTTCTCTGTACAAAAGAGAGAAATTAATTATGGTTTTTGGAGACAGCTTGGTTGCAGTCTCTGTTTCAGCAGGTGTGAGTTCATACTCCTAAATGCAAATTTCTGTTCTCTCTATTGAGAGAACATGAACATGAACTGACTCAGTGCTAGTTATTGGAGGTCAGGATCCACACTGGCAGGATTGCGTGCTTAATGCTTAACGTTTCAAAAAAGAGCAACAGCTTGTAAATTTCAGGAGCATCTTGACTTTCAGCCTAATTACAAGTCACCCAAGCGAGTAAAGACATAATAAAAAAAATCAGGGACAGGACAGATTCTGTGAGCTGTAAAGTGAGGGAGAGAAAATGTTATCCTTTTTTGGTTGTGTTTTTGTCTACTTGCCTTTTCATTGAAGATGCTGCAGACACAGTGGTTTACAATGCATTCATGCATTCATGCTGCTGAACCTTTCTCCTATACTGTGACAAAAGTCTTTAAACAGCTTTTAATGATAGACCAACACAAAAAATTGCATAATTATGAAGTGGAAGGAAATTGATAAACTGTCTCCAATGTTAAAAGTGCTGTACATTCTGATCCCTTAACTCTGATTCCACTAACTATTCTATTCTATCACAAGAATAATTTCCTCCAACCCACACTCTTTTCCTTCCACAAATTCATGAGTGCTTTGTTAGTTATTTTAAGCTCTGGAAATAGTTTAATAAATAAACCTTAAGTTAAACTTCTCCAAAGTTTCAGTCCTGAACTGACTGTTGTATTCGTTGATCTTCATTATGTTGGTTTTTAACTAATGTTTCTCGAACAAACATCTGAGTGTGATTCAGTTTATATTAGATATATCAGTAACTCTATTTACTAGCTGCATGAGTTTTGCTGGATTTTATTAAGGAGAATCAGATTAAAACGAGTTGAATACAATTGCATTCCACACTTTTCAAATTTTAATACGTAAAAACATTATGCTTCAACCACTCTGAAATTGTGAGAGACTTGAGAGACTGTGTCATCTTATCACATATCACAACTGTCAGATTAAAGAGAAGTTACAGAGCTTCTTAACAATACTGCCACCTTTGGACAAAATACAGAACTGCAACACTCTTCTGCTCGTTCTCGTAACTCCTGCTCGTAATTGACAAGGTTGTTTATTTCACTTTTTCCACCTTACTTTGAGTTGCTATTGGTGTCCGAGTTAAGCCGGATGCCTGTCGCTTCGGAGTATCCACAAAATCAATTTTTATTATAACACTTTGATTACTTGCTAGGTCAAACCCATTTAAAATGACACACTTGGTGTCAAATCCGCCGAACAGCACAGTAACTTCCCACCCGAAGTATTTTTAAGAAAATAGGCTACAGGCTTATAGACGCATCGCTCTGAACTGCTGAGGTGTTAGTCTGCTCATCAAACAATGTTGAAGTTGTAAAGGGTCAGATAAAAAAGCTATTTTAAAGATATCTTTCAGGAAAAATATAGAAAATGTCTCTTTAAAGTACATGAGTGTTTTTGGGGTATTTAAATGTGCTTAACGAGTCCAACATCCCATCACCAAGTTGAGTTTGAATGCAGAGGCTGTTTAAATGCTCACTACCTGCAGACAGACAAGATCCTAAACCTGCCTCTGTCTCTAATTAGCAGACTTGGCATTGTGTAATTTCTGTCCTGCGTGCGTGTCACTGCCTTGTAAGGCTCTAATTTTGCAGCATAAGGAGAGAGTGGGCAACAGCTGGGGGAATGCTCAACAGATGGTGAAACATGGAGCTGAAACAATTTTTTGTCTTAGGGTACGTGTCTGAGTGAAGTGCAGCCTGGTGGGCAGCAGTGCCTTGAAGGGATCATAGTAAGTGGGGAGAGAGGGACCGGGGGAGTACAGGGTGAAAGAGGTGTTCAGGTAAGGGGCATGAGTGTAAGCGTACAGGGAAAGTGAAACTCCCCATTGAGGTCAAAAGGGTTGAAGAAGGCCCATCGACGAGGAACACACATGCAGACCACTGGAAATGTGTCTGTCTTATTTAGTTCTAAAGTCTTGTAAGCATAATGGATGAATTGTACAGTCATGAATTAAAGAAAGCCATGACTCTAATGTAATTGATGGTTCAGTAAAGAAAGATTATACAATTTCCACACACTTCTTAGAAACAAAGTCGACTTGTTTGAGTGTACACATACTTATATAATGTGTCTTTATAATACAGAATTAACCAAAAGAGACTGCTCTGCAAACATAGTGTGAGACGGAAGCTGAGGACAAGTTTGTGTATCTGTAATTAGTTTGGCACATGGTGAGTAGAAGTCAACCCCAGCCCACAAAAACAAGCTCGTTTGTCAACTTTTAAAACCAACGGAATCTAAATGCAACCAAAATCATATGCCACAGAATCGTAAATGACCTCAGCTTATGTTGGGTGTTTAATAACTCATATTCTTTTCAACATCATCAATTAGCAGCTGTAGGAAACCAGAGCTGTGTCTGCACATGAACTTAATTATACCCTAAATGAAAAAAAAGCCCTGACATGCAGGAAATTAAGATCAGAAGAGGTTAAAGTAAAACTTAAAGACAGAGGTTGCAATTCAATTCTGTTCCCTAATTCTTTTGCACTTTAAATGTACGTGTTGTTAAAACAGCCCTTATATATTGAGGGATTTATTTGGCTTTACAGTCTTTTGAGTGAAAAGAAAGCATTCTCCATGCTCAAAAAATGTAAGGTTCATAAATTTGGGTTTGCATTTTTTCTCAGCTTGCAGCTATCTTGGTTCAGTCTCTACAGGCTTAGTGTAGCTACATTGTGACTTTTTATGCAGTTATTCTTGGCACATCTTCCCAAGCTTCCTGAAACTGGATGAGAAACAACTGTACGTATGGTTCCATCTTTACAGCCCTCTAAAGATGATAGTATTGTTCCAAAGATTTAACCTTATGCTTTCTTAGAGCAATCTAATCCTGAGGCTGCTTCAATATTATGTTTTGGCTTTTTTCTTTTTTTTTGTAAATGGGTAATGGGTGAATCATGACCCATTATTGTTATTTTTCCTCAAAGAGGTCTTTGTATCATTTGTTATCTCCTGTTTTTTATCGTAATTAACCTTTCCGCTGTGGCTGCTGAAACAATCTCTCATACGATCTCCACCAGTTGCCTAAATTTATTGGCTTAATAGATCCGAGAGGTTTTCCTCTCTTAGCTTATAAATGCAGGAACACAAGAAGTTCCATGCAGTTATCAAATATATTTTTACTTTAAAGTGGTTTTTGTCCAGCTTTAAATGTCTGAAGTTTTTTTCTCCAAGTTTTCCAGTTGTCCTCTTGCTTATTGGCTTTGCTGAGTTTCACAAGACAACAAACCCTCTGAATCTCCTTTCATGTACAGTATGGTGCTTAGTTAAGCTTTGCTTTAGGTTAAGGGCTGGGCCTTGTAGCATTAAGATAAAATCACTTTTGCATAACAAATCTGATCAATTGATTTTTTTCCCCCTTTCATTTCATGAAAGGAAATTAAAAAGAATACTTTTAAGAACTTGTTTTATTTATTTCAATCATCCTTTATGGCAGTTGGCTTGAATACAAGAGCAACTAAATACCGGTTGGCAGCCTCTCTCATATAAACATTAAAAGTATAACACAAAGAGGGCCTGATCTTCTTATAATCTGAGTAATGAACTCTAAGTTGTGTGTGAAATACAAAGCCTGCAGTTTGAGATTGGCTATACAACTGGGATGTAGTTCAATGATGTAGGTAACAATTAATAATATATTTTTTTAACAATTGCTATACAATAATGATAAATAACATAGTCAGATTTACAGTGTTTGTATGGTCTAATGTGAGGAGTAGGTAGATTTACATCCACCTCTTGTTAGCACTCACTGGACCTAAAAAAATTGCAAAACATTGTAGGCCTGTAGTTATATAATACAAAAATACTTGTGCTTTGTGCAATTCCTCTTTCTATAAATTAGGGATGCACACATTGAGTTGCCACCCTCAACATCTGCTTACAGACTCATCATGTGGCTGTTATTCTATCTGTCTTTTTTTTTAAACATGCAGCAATATTTAAGTTCCGATATGGTGCTCTTGGTTTAGTTTACTTATGTATAGAAATGTCTACTGGTGCATTATTTCATGCTAGCCAGAGCAGGCATCTTTTCCACCTCTATTGTTCTGCTATGGTTATTCATTGAGACTCCAAATGTCTTCGCAAGCAGATAGATTTTTCTATTGTCTTTCTATTGCTCCTTTGAGGCCAGAAATGACAGAAACTTTTGAATGGAAGTTTGCACCAGATTTTCAAACCCACTAAAAAACAAACTACTGTTCTTGCATTTTTGTGCAGCTCTTTTACTTGTCAGTATAATCAATTGTTTATTTGTTATGGTCTGAATTTTATAAAGGAGTTCTGTTTTGAGAGGATACATTTTCTTACTACAAATTAGAAACTTCTGGTGCTTCTGAACGCAGCTAAGGATTATCAAGCTCAGTTTTTCATGGTCAGCACTGATTGATTGAATATTCTTTACAGCTTTGACTTCCCTCAGTCTGAAAGGAAGTAAGTAGTAGACAGAGAGGAACTTTTATTTTAAAAGGATAAGTAGAGGAAAAAAGGCTACCTTGACCTCACTTTCATCTCCAGGGCTCATCCTCTGTCTGGCATGAAGTCTCAGAGGAGTTGGCCTTGGAACAGAGAGTGGCTTTGTGCTTACTACAATGTGCTTCAAACAAAAAATCCCATTTATTTTTTTTTTTAGAAGGGGAGGGTTGAGAGAGCAGCATGAAAGGCATGTTGACTCGGATCTCAGTGATACTATTAGTCTCATTGCAATTTTGGCCTAATCTCACGTCTTTTTGTGTGTGAAGTGGTGCCAGTACTGATGATGCTAATCTTTATGCAATGATATAGTGATGATAAAGACTCAGGCGGTCAAAGACATGCCATTTTATGGGGTGCTGCTCATCTATCATGTGTCCATATCCTGTTTTGTGGCAGATGTTATCATAATCCACATAATGTTTGCATTCTACACTTAAAGGGAAAATTACGTGTTTTGAAACTTAGATGAAGAACAATTAAAATATGCTTCATGTAAAGCAGATTCCAGATTAAAAATAGATAGTAACTTTACTTTAGGGATTGGATAATTTAAAAAAAAGCACTTGTAGTGCCTGTAACATTTTTCAGGAGCTCTTGCATGTGTGATGAAAGTTAACAGTGCCATAAAGCTGTTGTGCCATTAAGTGATGGCCTGTCAAAAACTCACCAACAGTGCTAATACTGTCTAGTAGCTAAATTCTCCAAAGACCAAATAGTTCAGTATTATCTGACATTTTTGTTATAACTCCCTCTTTTAACCCCTCTGCTGTTTATTTTTGTGTTAGTGTTTCAGAGATTAATTTTCAAGTATCACTTCACCACACCAGCTAGTGTGTTGCAAATAAGCAGGAGCTTTTGCCTGGAATTGAACTGACTACTTTGATTTTATTGTTATTGACAAAAAAGAATAAAAAAAACACTCCAATAAATTATATTCCTGCTATCTAGGCAACATCTATGCTTTGTGTGAATGAAGAGTTTGGCAAAGCTCTCTGGGATATGCATCAGTTCTGATAAAAATTGAGAGTTAAGGTTAACAGTCCATTTAACTTTCAAGGTGCTTGAAGTCAATTTTTTCAGCTGTCCATAGAGCCAGGCTATTAGTTTCCAGTCTATGACGGAACTGATGGACTTTTATTTCTCCTTGTTCAAATCTCTTTAGGGTGGAACTGCTTTACAGCGGTACTAAAGAGCTTTCAGTTGTGTTTGATTTTGGCTATCCCCAGTGGACAAAAACTGTATTGTGTTTATTCATGTTAAAAGCCTGAAGTCCCTGTCACCTGCAGTTGAATTGAACTACATTTCTGCTTTCAGCGTCTGTTTGAAAGAGGAATAGTGATGAGGTAATGAATTGAAATTGTGGTGGACCAATGCCATATGACAATGTTGAAAATAGGAAACATTTAAATTTGGTTTTGTACAAGACTTCTGTACTGCTGCACTACACCCCACGTCATCGCACTCCTCAGGGACAGATGTTATGTTTGATAATTTTGCGGTAAACACACGTGTAGATCACAGCAGAAAGGTGTCACATTGCCTGAATATCAATCCTGCACAATTCACACAAATATACAGTCTCTCAGGGAGATTTAGAAACATCTACTTTTGTCTTTAGAAAGAATGGGAAAGAAACGTATGCCGTAAAGCACTCTGTACATTTGTAGTTGTTTTGTGTGGTAGGGTTACTGCCACCCTCCCTTAAAGTTGCTTTGTGTCGGTGGAAGTGATACAGACCTCCTTGGGCCATGACAAAGGTGTCATACAACTAGTTTTAGGTTGATGTATAATCACACAAGTTATAAAAATATTTTATGAAGGTTTAAAAATTACTTAGTGTTGGTTTAAGTCTCTTCACGCTTCATTTTCCAGACCATAGCCATTCAAGCGTGGCTTCTGGCAAATCTTGAAAACTCCATTCCAGCGCTTCCATTCCATTTCTCCAAATTGGTTTTACACTTCTTCTTTTGTGACCTTCCCAATACATTGCCACCTTTATGTTATTACATCTACAATAAAATATTTGTGTCATGATTTGAGGGATTGAAGGACTGAACTGGTAGCTCGATATTAGGGGGAGCTTGGTGAGGAAAGACAACGAAGAAAACCTGGAACAAACAAATCACTCACCCAACCCAAGTCAAAACAGAAAATAACACAGTCAGGGCAAATGGCGGGGGCCTCAGACAGAGTGCAAGAACATAGAAATCAACAAACAATGTCCACAAATCAGGTGGGTGACTTGGAGGGAGACCCTTGCTGATACTTGGTTTAGTGTCTGTTAGGGTCTCCAGAGGTCATCCAGAGCAGACACACAGTTCTGGCTGCCAATGGTGTTGGTGTGGAAATAAACTAAAAAGCCAGTGATGAGCTTTGCACAGCAGTTTGGTGACTTCCATACTCCATCATTTGTGATCGAGAGTATACTTCTTTTTTTCAGATATCTTAAAAGTTGTTTAAAGACAACATGGAGACCATCATTCTCTGGAACGCCCAGTCCAATCATAATTAGACGTTAGTCCATTAATAAGATTTGCTGTTGTATTTTGGGTGATTTTTTTCTAATAATTATGTACCTCATTGCTGAATATATATCAGATAAGATGGCACAGATATTGGAGTGATAACGAATAGAGATAAAGGGCTATAGGGCAGTTCATTTCCCCTGTTCAAGGGCCAAAGTTTCAGGCTCAGAAAAAAAAGAGAAAACTTCACACCATCTTATTCCTGCTTTTCCCGCACTTTAAAGGAGACAGAAGTATTTAACATGTCTACTCTGACCCCAGAGCTGCTTTACATCTGAGGTCAACCCCCATCTAACCCATTTTTTCCAGTGTGTTGTCTACATGTTGTCATATAATTCTTACTTTTAGAAGAGAGGACATATTTATAACTTGATTTAATTTATAAAATAAAACATTAAAAAAATCATGATGAAACATGGTACTTATATGTTACTTGGCTTTGGTCACGGTTGGTCAGTAGACCTTGGTCTTATGCCAAATCATACTCTTGTGAGGGTTTACAAAACTCTTTCTAGGGTTTATACATTTCTATTTCATGAAAACTCTGGCTTAAATAAACAATGAAAATGTTTTTTTAATCTGTAATTTTGTAGAAATGACCGATTTTTTATCTTTTTATAACTATGAGCATTCTTAAAAGGACAACCAAATGTAGTATGGCAGATTTTTCTATCCTTAAATCATTATAACTTTTTCTTTACCTACAGTGGAAATCTACAGCCTAACAAAACAGTTAAGTGGTCCAAATGTATTTTTTTCTTCAAATAAAAAAAAAAGAAATCAAAAACAGTCCTTTTTCACTAATGAAATAACACAAAGAAACAAAGTGTTCTGTTAAAGATTAGAAACAAATGCAAAAAAAAATAAAAAATTGTTCCCAGATTTAACTTAAGTGCAACATGAAGCCAGGAGGGATTGAAGTTTTTTGGGACATTACAGAGGAAGATGACCTGGTTTGGCTCTGTTCTTTACACAATCAGAAAGTTCTCCATCCATCAGCTGGCCCACGTTAAACTCTGTTCTCATGGGGCAAAAATAGCTCAGACTTCCTGACCTGCAGGCTGACAGACCAAAGCTGAATGACCTGCCAGCCAGAGTTAAGGTTAAAAAGCCTGGCAAAGTCACACATGGATGATCTCCACTACCTCATATGTTTGCTATCATGGTTACAGCCTGCTTTGGTGTGACTGCCTTGCAGAAAAAGGCTTCATCATCATGACCTCATATGTGTAGGCTGCCTGTGCCAGTGTCAGTTTTCACAAGCAATAAAATGGATAAGGGTCAATTCTAAGTAATTTCTCTCGTAACTCTTAAGAATGACCTCAGTAGAGATTGTACTTGATCAATTCACCCATGTTGAATGTGGACACCACTTTGACCTTTCATATAAGGAACAGATCATTTTTAAGAGAAACCCATCTACCTCAAGCTTCTACCCAAATGACACCCAAAGATATCTCATCTTATCCCTCTCCACATCTACAAAGCACATGTAGATAATAAAGCCAAACTCTAAAGACGACTGAGCAACTCCAAAGATAAATACTTGGTCTATTGCAAGAAAAAAAGCCACATTGCTCCTCCTGAGTTTGAGGTACAGAGTCTCCTTTCTAATAGCTCAAACTTTCTTTTCCAGGGAGACTTAGAACTCTGTAGTCCATTCTGATTTTTTCTCATGTAATGAAAAAAGTAGAGGCTTGCTCTGTATCAGTGTAAATCACAGTGTATTGATATTTGATATCTAGCCTTAGCAAAATATTTTTCTTTATTTTTTTGAATTGCATGATGGACCCACACAATAAAATGTTATACTTGCAAAAACTTCTTTTCCAACGGATAAGTCTATAGATCCTAAGTAAAAAACTGGGCACAAGTGGAAAACATTTGGGAAAGTTGTCAATCTTCTCAGAGGTGGACATCCCAACCGGTCAGGTCAGACTGTGAAATGTTCAGGGGGGAAAAAAAACAGACGGTAATTCTTAGTCTAAAGCCCTGTCAAGGTCTATAATTTTCTAAACAGACTGAGACTCAGATTGGTCAGTGAGTATGTCAGTTCACTGCCCTATATGCTGCTGTAGATTCTTAATAATCTAGGTACACTTAATTCCAAAAAAGTAAAAACAGCAACAGAAATTATTCGGATATTATCATTTATTTATTTTAATAACATTCCAGAGATTCCTACAACTTTATCTGTCAAAACAGGTCTTTCCGTAAAAACCATCTTGTTTGATTACTGAGGCTGTTTAACAAGAATAGTTTTCTTTAAAACTGCTCATTTGTTATAAAAACCCAGCAAGGGCTATTTGACCAACTTGCATGTGTAGAAGTAAAACAACCCAAATCCTCTGAAGCTATTGTTGTTTAATTAATTTAAATATTAGACACCCTCTTTAGTATTTACCTCTGTCAGTCATTTACTGATGGCCAAACCTTCTTAGGGAATAAATGTGCACTATATAAACTTCAAAGCAATCTACACAGAATTGAATTAAATCAAATGTTAGCATATTTCAAGAGGTGTTAAACATTATCACTATAATTACTCAAGTAGAATTAAAGATACAATAATTAAAAAAAAATACTTTTGTAGAAGTGTGGGTATTAGCTCAGGCTTTTTAATCAACTAGAGGTATAAAAAAATAGTAGTTAGAAAACTACTTAAAGTATTACAGTAAAGGTAAATGGTAGAAAAATGCCATTAGGGACAAAAGCTTGTATGTTATATAACAAATGGTAATGTTGACATATTTGGGATACACTAGGCTACCTGTTTCAGCTGGAAATGTATACACTGAATATGACTGCATTTATGTACAAAGGAAATAGTGTATATTAGAGAATGCATGTGTGCACTAGTGAGCAAGTACACATAACTGAAACAAAGGGTTATTTGTCAAAGTAATGGATCAAAAACTAGAGAAATATCCTGGTAATGCACAAAAAACTCTGTTTAACAATGGAAAGAGTTACCAAAATGCTTTGCTGGCAAATTATTTAAACTGACTGAAAATATTAATTTCTGTATCTTGACCATAAAAAGATATCCCTTGTAACAGGTGCCATATATGCTGAAGGCATAGCTGGGGCAGTACAACAATTAGTTGTAGCACATCTCAGTGTCTTCATTTTAAATCTACCTTAGGTTTTATAGAATACAAACAACTTATTTTTTGTCTTTTTCTTGAACACCCCTATGTAAATGTAAACAATTAATTACTGATGTTTCCAAGTGCCACGGACAGACCAGCTGACCCGAGTTCAACACATCATGTCTTCCACACTGTTTTGAGCTGACTGGCTCTGCTGGACACTGGAAACCCAAATACTGAATGGTCAGACATAATATCTAATGAGACCGCCTGGGCAAGGAAAAGGGAAGAATTTCCCCTTAAAAGGACCGATAGGACCCTTCACTCATGGGTGCTCTTTGTGTTTACATAAATATGACAATTAATGCATCATGGTTCTGTTCTCTATTTAGAAAAAATTTATCTGAAGAAATGTATACAGAATCTATCTAAATATATCATGGATAACCTGACACTTTCCTCGTGTCCAGGTCCAGAAATTAAGCCCAATTATTAGAGATAAATAAATACACCGTCAAAAGTGTTGATTCTGTCCAAGTTGATAAAATCCTCCACTTTTAACTAATGTATGAAAAAAAAAAACAGAAATCACTACCCTAGAAATAGTCAGAATAAAACATATCAGTAGGTCCAAGGAAAAGTCAAACAGTAAATTAAATAGTATTGATAATAATCTTGGAGATGACTGGATCTCTTGCATCTTTTAGTTGTAAATGATATCTGTGAAGTCTGTCTGAATAGATTTCATAATGAACCTGGAGTCCATTTATTTCATCACCTTCATTCAGCTTTTTGGCACTATTTTTAATTCTCATTGCTGGAGCATTTCCCCATGCAGATTTCACCTTCTTAGAGGCAACTTTTACTTTAACATCTCCACCCTGACCAAGTTCAAAATGCTCCTTTGATTCTGAGTTGATTGTTTAACATGCTAAATTCAAACCTATTTTTAAAGTATATTACACAGTTTTTTGTCTCTTTTATGTCACTGTTAGAAACACAAAATCAAGATTTTTTTCTTAGCAATTTGGTAAAAAAAACCGCTACAAATGTTTTATCATCCTGTTTTTGACCAGTGTTTTCTTTTATGGGGTAGTGTGCTTGGCGGGCAGTGGTAAGCAAGGAGACACAGAGAGACTGGACGCACTGATAAAAAAGGCACTGTCTATCATTGGAGCCAAGCGGGACTCAGTGGGGTTTGTGGCCAACAGGAGCATACTGCAGAAAATGCTCTACACCATGGACAACAGCAGCTATCCATTGCATGCAGCACTGAGGGGCCAGAGGAGCTGCTTCAGTGGAAGGCTGCTCTCAATAAACTGCTAACACCGAGAGACTCCAAATATCCTTCAATGGATGGATGGATGGATGGATGGATGGATGGATGGATGGATGGATGGATGGATGGATGGATGGATGGATGGATGGATGGATGATCTTAACATTGTGTGGTGTTTTATCACTTTCTCTATTTTTTTTTAGATGTGACTGTGGCGTTTATGTCAGTGAGTAACTAAAGAAACTGAATTTCCCTTTGGGATGATTAGATTAGATTAGCTTTATTGATCTCACAGCGGAGAAATTCACTCGTCACATATTGGCATAGTAATTAAAGAAGGTGCAAACAAGGAGGAAAAAGGTGCATTAAGAATAAACAATATATATACAGTATATATTAAAGTAACATACCTACATGCAGCGACAGTGGAGAGAAAAATGTCCCTTTAAACACGTAACAAACTTTAGTAGAGCAAAACCAGGCTCAGTGTGAGTGGCTAGGATGCATTCTTGTGGGTTTAAGCCTTATTCCAAAATAGTTTTGTTTGGATATTCCTTGTTTTTCTTTAATGCTGCCTCTCAGAGTTCTAATTATTTTTATGTACAAGGCAAAAATTTGTTAAATGGACATGTTGCCTACATTCAAGGAATGACTCTTAGAACTACCTAGGGCAGGGGTCTTCAACGTTTTCCAGGCTAAGGACCCCCTAACTGATGACAAGATGGAGTGGGGACCCCCTAATTATGTATATTGTATAAAATTGTGTTATTTCAAACTGGTCCTATAGTCACTCTATTACAGATTAAGTAGTAATGTAATGAAAGTAACTTTGCCCTGAGATTATAAAAGAATGTCTGATTTTAATTTTGATTCCTGGTTGATGGGACAGGTGTTCTGAATGAAATGGTGCCCAGCTTGAAAGAGCTCCTGTGTGTCGCTGAATGTGTGCATTGATGACTGAAAGACATCTTCTCCCTCAATTTATCTGTTTACTACAGTGTGTTGAATTCATGTTAATGTGGATTTCCTCCCATCTTGCTTCACACGACTTCCTCAGGGATCGAGGAAAGCATGCGCAATATTATTTTTAAATTCATAGGAGCAAAATAGTATATGTGCAGTTTCTGCCCAAACGTTTTCTTTTTGTTGTGGATTTTTTTAACAGGGGTAACTAGGATCATACAAAATTGTTTTGTATCAACTATGTTTGTTCTCTATTTTGAAAGTCAGAATTTCTTCATTCATGCCTGCAATAAGAAGTTTCTTTTGAAGTTTTCTTGGAAGTTTTGACTGGATTTGATTAAACTTTTAAGCCTCTGGGTATAAAATAAATATTTTAATTGAGATGAGTAATCTGCTTCCTGGTATGTTAAATTACCTATTGTTTGCATCCAATAATTTAATTAAACGGTCTTAGTTTTTGGGAATGATATAAGAATTATGTTCTAATTTGTAGTTACCGATCTATCATTACTATACTTTAATTTGACAAACCAAATCTTCTAACCAGTTAGGTGCAATTGTATTTCCGGATCGACCTGGCTGGACTGGAGAGAAACTAAATATATCTTGGCTCCATATTTTGACGGTGACGGACGGATAAGACGTACATGGATGGTGACGTGTGTAGGGGTAGCGGTGGATGTGGAACAGTTCGCATTAATTAAAGCTACAGTGTGTAATAATTACAGGGATATACAGTCAGAAATTTAATATATTACACATAACTATGTTATTTATCATCATCTACGAGCTCAGCCTCTTAACCTTAATATTTGCGTTGCCTTAGAATTCGTTATTTATAA